>NC_086101.1:33237229-33537229 GCF_963921235.1 Mobula hypostoma
TTTGAACTGCAGCGTATCAATGTGCTGAATTAATACCTCATTTCATCAGGTATTATGGAGCAAATGAAGACAATGAACTACCAGGGACTGAGTTGCTTCTCTGGGCTTTCTTGCAGAGATTAGGCTGGGCTGAAGCTTCAGTCAATTCACTGAAGCCCAGTTCAATGTGATATGCAGCACTTATTGGTCAAACTCCAAATTTGACGGAGAGCGCGACGTGGAAACTTTCACTTAACCCAGGGACCGGAATTTAGAATGTAGGACATAGTAGAGTACAGCACAGGAACATTCCCTTTGGTCTCGATGATGTGTCAGGAAAACTAAATTAGTAATCAAATTCCCAATTGAACCAATCCTTTCCACCCACAAAATATCTATATCCTTCCATTTTCTGCACCTTAATGCTATCGTATTTACCTCCACCACAGCCCCAGGCAATGCATTCCATCCAGGCACTTGGTATGTAATAAAAACTTACACATCTCCCTTGAACACCTTCTTCATCTTAAACGCATGCGCTCTGGTATTAGATATTTCAACCCCCGGAAAAGATACCAACTGACTACTGTGTCTATGCCTCTCATAATCTTACTGTATAGACCTCTATCAGATCTCCTCCCTCAGCCTCTGCCACTCCAAAGGAAACAGCCCAAATTTGTCTAACCTCTCCCTCCAGCACATGCCCTTAATCCAGGCTGCATCCTGGTAAGCCTCTTTTGCGCCCCCTCCAAAGCCTCTATGTTGTTCCAATAATGAGGCAACTAGAACTGAATGCAATATTCCTGATGCACCCTAAACAGGGTTTTATAAAGCTGTAACATAACAATCTGGCTCTTGAACTTAATGTCCCAACTAATAAAAGCAAGCATGCCTTCCTTACCATCTATCAATTTATGTGGTCAATTCAGGGAGCTATGAACTTGAACCTCAAGATCCCTCTGCACATTAATACAACCATTAGATATAGGAGCAGAATCAGGCCATTTGACCCATCGAGTCTGTTCCACCATTCAATCATGGCTGATCCTTTATTTCTCTCCTCAGCCCCACTCCCCAAACTTCTCCCCGTGATCTTTGATGCCATGTCCAATTAAGAACGTATCAAGCAATACCTTAAATATACCCTATGTTACGTACCCCGTAACTGGGTTGCCAAACCAGCAGAAATGGATCACTCAGTTGGAGTCTGGAGTACTAGAACTAAGAAAGTTTTATTAAAGAAACAAGCAACACATTAATCGAAAGGATAATAAATGCAACAGTTCAGCGATGATAAACGCACATGTGCACAGAATTAAGATAACAGCATCAATCAAGCTCTATCGTTGTCTAGGGGTAAATGACCAATTTCAAAATGACTCAAAGTTCAGTCCAGTTTAGTAGTTCAGTTCGCAGTAATCGTTGCCATGGCGGTGGACAACGTGGGGGAAGAGAGAGATAGAATAGGAACAACTCATCATTCAGAACGGCTTCACTCACAGACCAGCAAGATGGCTCACAGACCAGCGAGATGGCTCACAAACAGCTTTTGGGCGGGTCCTTGGTGATGTCACCTGAGGTCACCGACTGTGACCCCTCCTCCAGATGCGGTCGATCCTCTGCAGTAAACCCGGCACCCAGGCAAGGGCGGACACACACCGGGTTCCCGCTGATCGTACCTTTCCACCCTTGTCGTTGTCCGGTACTTCTCACCCACTCGTGAGAAGCGCACCGCTTCCAGGGTCTCGTTACCTCGGGTGGCGTGTGTGTCTGTCTTAGCGAACCTGTCCCTTTTTATCCCCCTGCTGGGGTATCGCCTGTCCATCACTTCAAACAGTTCAGGGTTCAAAGGGGGGAGCCGCTCCAGACAGCTCTTCCTCCCACATCCCTTCATTACACATCTCCAGACGCTGCTCCATTGTTCCTTATCTCTCCTTCCCCTGAGGGCAGGTGGCAGACCAACTGCTGATGCCACTGATGCTAGCCCAGGCCAGCAAACATCTTAATTTTATGTGTATTCTCGTAACACCAATGACCTGGCCTCCACAGCTGTATGTGGCAACAAATTCCACAAATTCATCACTCTCTGGCTAAAGAAATTTCTCTGCTTCTCTGTTTTAAATGGACGCCCCTGTAACCCGAGGCTGTGCCTGCTAGTCCTAGACTCCCCCACCATGGGAAACATCCTTTCCCAATCTACCATGTCCAGGTCTTTCAACATTCGGAAGGTTTCAATTAGATCCCCCCTCATCCTTCTAAATTCCAGCGAGTATAGACCCAGAGCTATGAAACGTTCCTCGTATGATAACCCTTTCATTCCCTGAATCATCCTTGTTAAAGCTTCTCTGAACCCCCTGTAATGCCAGTACATACATTTCTTCTTAGATGAGGAGCCCAGAACTGATCACAATACTCAAGCTGAGGCCTCACCAGTCCCTTTTAAATCCTAAGCATCACATCCAAGGGTTTCAGTCGAAGCAAGCAGCTGAGAAGAAGGGAGTGAAGAAATCAGGTAGAAAAAGTTTTTTTTTTAAACACTGCTCGGGGAGAAGGGTCTGCACTGCGCAGGTGCGTGACATAGCGCACCAAGGTTTAAAAAGAGAAATTTTCAACGGTTCTTATTTCAGTTGAAGCAAGCAGCTGAGAAGAAGGGAGTGAAGAAATCGGGCAGAAAAAGTCATTTTTTTTTAAACACTGCTCGGGGAGAAGGGTCTGCACTGCGCAGGCGCATGACGTAGCGTGCCAAGGTTTAAAAGCAGACCACCATCTACAGTCAACACACATAAAAGTTGCTGGTGAACGCAGCAGGCCAGGCAGCATCTCTAGGAAGAGGTGCAGTCGACGTTTCAGGCCGAGACCCTTCGTCAGGACTAACTCTTCCTTCAGTTAGTCCTGACGAAGGGTCTCGGCCTGAAACGTCAACTGCACCTCTTCCTAGAGATGCTGCCTGGCCTGCTGTGTTCACCAGCAACTTTTATGTGTGTTGCTTGAATTTCCAGCATCTGCAGAATTCTTGTTGTTTGCACCATATACAGTGGCCATCGTCAGAGTGGACTGAGTCAGAGTGGGACGGCTTTGGCTAAACAGGCTTCGGCGAGAACAGGCAGAGGCCAGGGTAGGTTCCGGTAAGTTTTTTGTCCAGTCTGTTTAGAGTAGAGAGAATGCCAGGCAGAATGTTGGAATGCTCCTCTTGCAGGATGTGGGAAGTCAGGTGACAACGACACCTGCAAGAAGTGCATCCAACTGCAGCTCCTAACAAACCGCGTTAGGGAACTGGAGCAGGAGCTGGATGACCTGCGGATCATTCGGGAGAATGAGGAGATTATAGATAGTAGCTACAGGAAGGTAATTACACCAAAGGAGCAGAGGACAGGAAATTGGGTCACTGTCAGGCGAGGGAAGAGGAAAGGGCAGGCAAAGCAGGTTTCCCCTGTGGACATTCCCCTCAACAACAAGTATACCACATTGGATACTGTTGCGGGGGGGATGACTTACCTGGGACAAGCTGCAGCAGCCAGATCTCTGGCACTGGGTCTGGCTCTGCAGTGCAGAAGGGAGGGTGGAAAAAGAGGAGAGCGGTAGTGATAGGGGACTCGATAGTTAGAGGTACAGATAGGAGGTTCTGTGGTCGTGACAGAGAATCCAGGATGGTTTGTTGCCTCCCGGGTGCCAGGGTCAGGGATGTCTCTGATCGCTTGCATGACATTCTGAAGAGGGAGGGTGATCAGCCAGATGTCGTGGTGCACATCGGTACCAATGACATAGCAAGGAAGAGTGAGGAGGTCCTGGAGAGTGAGTATAGAGAGCTTGGTAGGAAGTTGAAAAGCAGGACCTTGAGAGTGGTAATCTCAGGATTGCTACCTGTGCTACGTACCAGTGAGGGTAAGAATAGGATGCTCTGGAGGATGAACAAGTGGCTGAGGAACTGGTGTAGGGGGCAGGGTTTCAGATTTCAGGATTATTGGGACCTCTTCTGGGGCAGGTGGGACCTGTACAAGAGAGATGGGTTACACTTGAACTACAGGGGGACCAATATCCTTTCAGGGAGGTTTGTTAGTGCTATTGGGGAGGCTTTAAACTAGATTTGCGGGGGGATGGGAACCAGAGTGCCAGAGATGACAGTGTGGTTGGGGTGAAAATAAATGATGTTAAAAGTTCAAGCAAATCCGCGAATACAAAGGTTGTGAGTGGTGGTAAAAATCTTCTGAGGTGTATAAATTTCAATGCTAGGAGTATTGCGGGGAAGGCGGATGAGTTGAGGGCGTGGATTGACACGTAGAATTATGACGTTATAGCAATTAGTGAAACTTGGCTACAGGAGGGGCAGGACTGGCAGCTTAATATTCCAGGGTTCCAGGGCAGCTTAATGTTTCAGATGTGATCGAGGCAGAGGAATGAAAGGTGGGGGAGTAGCATTGCTTGTTAGGGAAAATATTACAGCAGTGCTCAGGCAGGGCAGATTAGAGGGCTTGTCTACTGAGGCCTTATGGGTGGAGCTGAGAAACAGGAAAGGTAT
The DNA here is from genome assembly GCF_963921235.1 of Mobula hypostoma. Classification (NCBI taxonomy): domain Eukaryota; kingdom Metazoa; phylum Chordata; class Chondrichthyes; order Myliobatiformes; family Myliobatidae; genus Mobula; species Mobula hypostoma. Next base: position 33,241,725 of record NC_086101.1, read on the forward strand.
GGCCACATTAGTGGGATTGTATTACAGACCACCCAATAGTCAATGAGAATTGGAAGAGCAAATCTGCAGAGAGGTAGCAGGCAACTGCAGGAAACATAAAGTTGTGGTGGTAGGGGGTTTTAATTTTCCATATATTGATTGGGACTCCCATACTGTTAGGGGTCTAGATGGTTTAGAGTTTGTAAGATGTGTTCAGGAAAGTTTTCTAAATCAATATATAGAGGGACCAACTAGAGGAGATGCAATATTGGATCTCCTGTTAGGAAACAAGTTAGGACAAGTGACGGAAGTCTGTGTAGGGGAGCACTTTGGTTCCAGTGATCATAACACCATTAGTTTCAACATGATCATGGACAAGGATAGATCCGGTCCTAGGGTTGAGGTTCTGAACTGGAAGAAGGCCAAATTTGAAGAAATGAGAAAGGATCTAAAAAGCGTGGATTGGGACAGGTTGTTCTCTGGCAAAGATGTGATCGGTAGGTGGGAAGCCTTCAAAGGGGAAATTTTGAGAGTGCAGAGTTTGTATGTTCCTGTCAGGATTAAAGGCAAAGTGAATAGGAATAAGGAACCTTGGTTCTCAAGGGATATTGCAATTCTGATAAAGAAGAAGAGGGAGTTGTATGACATGTGTAGGAAACAGGGAGTAAATAAGGTGCTTGAGGAGTATAAGAAGTGCAAGAAAATACCTAAGAAAGAAATCAGGAGGGCTAAAAGAAGATATGAGATTGCCTTGGCAGTCAAAGTGAAGGATAATCCAAAGAGCAAAAAGGATTGTAAGGGATAAAATTGGTCCTCTTGAAGATCAGAGTGATCGGCTATGTGCGGAACCAAAGGAAATGGGGGAGATCTTAAATAGGTTTTTTGCGTCTGTATTTACTAAGGAAACTGGCATGAAGTCTACGGAATTAAGGGAAACAAGTAGTGAGATCATGGAAACTGTACAGATTGAAAAGGAGGAGGTGCTTGCTGTCCTGAGGAAAATTAAAGTGGATAAATCCCCGGGACCTGACAGGGTGTTCCCTCGGACCTTGAAGGAGACTAGTGTTGAAATTGCAGGGGCCCTGGCAGAAATATTTAAAATGTCACTGTCTACAGGTGAGGTGCCAGAGGATTGGAGAGTGGCTCATGTTGTTCCGTTGTTTAAAAAAGGATCGAAAAGTAATCCGGGAAATTATAGGCCGGTAAGTTTAACGTCGGTAGTAGGTAAGTTATTGGAGGGAGTACTAAGAGACAGAATCTACAAGCATTTGGATAGACAGGGACTTATTAGGGAGAGTCAACATGGCTTTGTGTGTGGTAGGTCATGTTTGACCAATCTATTGGAGTTTTTCGAGGAGGTTACCAGGAAAGTGGATGAAGGGAAGGCAGTGGATATGGTCTACATGGACTTCAGTAAGGCCTTTGACAAGGTCCTGCATGGGAGGTTAGTTAGGAAAATTCATTCGCTAGGTATACATGGAGAGGTGGTAAATTGGATTAGACATTGGCTCAATGGAAGAAGCCAAAGAGTGGTAGTAGAGAATTGCTTCTCCAAGTGGAGGCCTGTGACTAGTGGTGTTCCACAGGGATCAGTGCTGGGTCCATTGTTATTTGTCATCTACATCAATGATCTGGATGATGATGTGGTAAATTGGATCAGCAAATTTGCTGATGATACAAAGATTGGAGGTGTAGTAGACAGTGAGGAAGGTTTTCAGAGCCTGCAGAGGGACTTGGACCAGCTGGAAAAATGGGCTGAAAAATGGCAGATGAAGTTTAATACAGACAAGTGTGAGGTATTGCACGTTGGAAGGACAAACCAACGTAGAACATACAGGGTTAATGGTAAAGCACTGAGGAGTGCAGTGGAACAGAGGGATCTGGGAATACAGATACAAAATTCCCTAAAAGTGGCGTCACAGGTAGATAGGGTCGTAAAGAGAGCTTTTGGTACATTGGCCTTTATTAATCAAAGTATTGAGTATAAAAGCTGGAATGTTATGATGAGGTTGTATAAGGCATTGGTGAGGCCGAATCTGGAGTATTGTGTTCAGTTTTGGTCACCAAATTACAGGAAGGATATAAATAAGGTTGAAAGAGTGCAGAGAAGGTTTACAAGGATGTTGCCGGGTCTTGAGAAACTCAGTTACAGAGAAAGGTTGAATAGGTTAGGACTTTATTCCCTGGAGCGTAGAAGAATGAGGGGAGATTTGATAGAGGTATATAAAATTATGATGGGTATAGATAGAGTGAATGCAAGCAGGCTTTTTCCACTGAGGCAAGGGGAGAAAAAAACCAGAGGACATGGGTTAAGGGTGAGGGGGGAAAAGTTTAAAGGGAACATTAGGGGGAGCTTCTTCACACAGAGAGTGGTGGGAGTATGGAATGAGCTGCCATACGAGGTGGTAAATGCAGGTTCTTTTTTAACATTTAAGAAAAACTTGGACAGGTGTATGGATGAGAGGTGTATGGGGGGATATGGTCCGTGTGCAGGTCAGTGGGACTAGGCAGAAAATGGTTCGGCACAGCCAAGAAGGGCCAAAAGGCCTGTTTCTGTGCTGTAGTTTTTCTATGGTTTCTATCCCTGCTCTTGTGTCTTAGACCTCTTGAAATGAATGCTAACATGGCATTTGCCTTCCTCACCACCTATTCTCTACCTGATAATTAACCTTTAGGGTGTTCTGCACAATGACTCACAAGTCCCTTTACATCTCAGGTTTTTGTTTTTTCTCCCCGTTTAGAAAATAGTCTGCATATTTATTTCTACTACCAAAGTGCATGACAATACATTTTCCAACACTGTACTTCATTTGTCACTTTCTTGCCCATTCGCCTAAACTGTTTAAGTCCTTCTGCAGCCTATCTGTTTCCTCAACTCTACCTGCCCCTCCACCAATCTGCGAACGTGGCAACAAAGCCAGCTATTCCATCATCTAATTCATTGATACACAGCATAAAAAGAAACGGTCCCAACATCGATGCCTGTGGAACACCACTAGTCACTGGCAGCCAACTAGAAAAGGATCATTTTACTTCCACTCGCTGCCTCCTACCAATCAGCCAATGCTCGAACCATGCCAGTAACTTTCCTGTAACACCATGGGCTCTTATATACAACATCCACTGCATCCCCTTTATCTATCCTACTTGTAGTCTCCTCAAAGAATTCTAACAGGTTCATTAGGCAAGAACTTTTAGGAGGCAGTGATCACAGTACGATTGAGTTCAACTTGAATTTGGTAGGGAGAAAGTAAAGTCTGACATAGCAGCATTTCAGTGGAGTAAAGGAAATTACAGTGGTGTGAGAGAGGAGTTGGCCAAAGTAAATTGGAAGGAGATGCTGGCAGGGATGTTAAGCATCCTAATGAAGGGTCTTGACCCAAAATGTATCAACTGTTTATTTTTCTCCATAGATGCTACCTGGCCTGTTGAGATCCTCTAGCATTTCGTGTGCACGTGTTGCTCCAAATTTCAAGAAACTGCAGAATGTCTTGTGTTTATGTTAAGGGTCTTGCCATTAACAATGTTCTGCCTTATTTTTAACATTTGATTTCCCAATATGCAACACTTCTCATTTGGCTGGGTTAAACTACACAGAATTCTGAAGGAACTCCTCAAATCAGTCAGCATCTATGGAGATAAATTAGCTGTTGGCTTTTCAGATCAAGACCATTCATCAGTTCTCAATTTTCTATTTTTCCACCCATATGTGTAACTGATCTATATCCTTTGCCAGTCTCTACACCGATCTTTGTATTGTCTGCAAATATTAACTCATCCACCTTCATTTTCATCAAGTCATGTATATAGCATCACAGACAGCAGAAGTCACTCTACAGATACTGCAGAACACCAATAGTCACAGACCCCAGCTAGAATAAGTCCTATTGACCACCACACTTGGTCTCCTATGGGCTGAATATCAAATTACCGTAATTACAGCCCAGAAACAGCTTACTCGGCACAACTGCTCCAACCTGGCTTTCCTGCTCCAAGCAGAACTCTTCCTACCTTCCTCTCCTTTCTATCTTCCTTATTATCACGTTCTTCCTTTCCACTTCAAAAGCATGATTACCCAGCCTTTCCTTCAACCCTATCCTGCTCCACAGCTCCACCACTCCCTAAGGGAACACCTTCTACTCACAGCCTGATATGGGGGTTATGCACACGATCACAAAGGGTTGCAGAGCTCATAGACACAGCCAGCTCCATCACGGATGCAATCCTCCCTACCACTGAGGTCACCTTCAATACCGGTTCCTCTTGCACAAAGCTCATTCAGAACCACAATCTACAAAATGCAACCATTAACGCTAATGCCATATTATAAATCCCAGTTAAGTTTGAATGTATCTAGGAGACAACAATAAACCTAATTACCAGGAATAAGATACTGTCCAATATGAAAATAAGGCAGGAATGGACATTGTAATCTGATGATGCCAGAGACCTTTCAGAACCCAAATACCAAGGAGCATTTGGGATGGTCACTGGTGTGGGATGGGCAGTGGTGTGGGATGGTTATTGGTGTGGAATAGATCACTGTCACGGGTGTGGAATGGTCACTGGTGTGAGACAGTCACTGGTGTGGGGCAGTCACTGCTGTGGGTTGGCCAGTGGGATGGTCACTGATGTGGAATGGTCACTGGCATGGAATGGTCAGTGGGACAGTCACTGATGTGGAATAGTCAGTACGACAATCACTGGTGTGGGACAGGCACTGATGTGGAATAGTCAGTGGGACAGTCACTGATGTGGAATAGTCAGTACGACAGTCACTGGTGTGGAATGATCACTGGTGTGGGACAGTCACTGATGTGGAATAGTCAGTACGACAGTCACTGGTGTGGAATGATCACTGGTGTGGGACAGTCTCTGATGTGGAAACATCAGTGGGACAGTCACTGGTGTGGAATGGTCAGTGGGACAGTCACTGATGTGGAATGGTCACTGGTGTGGGACAGTCACTGGTGTGGGGCAGTCACTGCTGTGGGATGGCCAGTGGGATGGTCACTGATGTGGAATGGTCACTGGTGTGGAACAGTCTCTGGCGTGGAATGGTCAGTGGGACAGTCACTGGTGTGGAATGATCACTGGTGTGGGACAGTCTCTGATGTGGAAACATCAGTGGGACAGTCACTGGTGTGGAATGGTCAGTGGGAGAGTCACTGATGTGGGATGGTCACGGGTGTGGGATGGTCACTGATGTGGAATAGTCAGTACGACAGTCACTGGTGTGGAATGATCACTGGTGTGGGACAGTCTCTGATGTGGAAACATCAGTGGGACAGTCACTGGTGTGGAATGGTCAGTGGGAGAGTCACTGATGTGGGATGGTCACGGGTGTGGGATGGTCACTGATGTGGAATAGTCAGTACGACAGTCACTGGTGTGGAATGATCACTGGTGTGGGACAGTCTCTGATGTGGAAACATCAGTGGGACAGTCACTGGTGTGGAATGGTCAGTGGGAGAGTCACTGATGTGGGATGGTCATGGGTGTGGGATGGTCACTGATGTTGGACGTTCAGTACAGTAGAAATGACACTTGAGACTGTGAGGTGGTTTAGTTCCTGATGCAATCCCATGGCAGGACTGTGGCACTGACATAGGAGGATGTTAGGGAAACATTGTTTATGCACAGAGCAGTTAGAATGGCGGTGGCAAGAGACAGATTCAGCTGTCACACTTGGATAGGTATCTGAAAGGGAAGAATTTACAGGCATATGGAGAAAGTGTGGGGAGAAGGACCTGCTGGAATACCCCTGAACAGAACCTGTACACACTCATCTGAACATAAAATAGAATCTGAAGGCAGCCATTCACCCCCTCATATTTGTTCCACATGAATCCCATTTACTTCAAGTGCTTCAGCATTTAAGAAGATAACCATCTCTATAATGAATATCCTTATGACTGAACTTCCACAGCCCAGGTGCGTGGAACATTCCAAAGATCCATGAACCTCTTGCTGTGGTTTGAGCTTCCTTGGGTTTGTGTATAGTATGAATCCAGTATTTCTTTAGGATCCTGGTGTGCCAATGGCTTTTGGGACCGTCTGGTGAAGGAAGTCATTGAAATAAAACTAGAGGAAAAGAATTTTAACAAAGATGAAGGTCTCACTCTAAGTAAGTTCTGGAATTCGATTGTAAACAAGATGAGATAGCAGGAACCTGATTGGATGAGGAGTAACCAATCAGGAGAGATGGATGGCAAGGGTATATATACCACTAGACTAGACATGCCCTGATGAAGATGGCAGAGTTTGTCATCGAAATGTCAGTTAAAGTTGATACCTGTACCCAACTGGAAGTCCAAAAAGCGTTTATATACGTCGGGAAAGCATTAGATCCTTTTATTGGAAGGTATTCTAAGAGATTAGTTATTTGAGCATTTGGATAGACAGGGACTGATTAGGGATAGTCAGCATGGCATTATCCATGGTAGGTTGCATCTAACCAAACTTATAGAGTTTTTTGAGGAAGTTACAAGGGAAGCTGATGAAGGCAAGGCAACGGATGTTGTCTACATGGATTTTAGCAGGAGCTTTGACAAAGTTCTGCATGGGAGGTTGGTCAAGAAGGTTCAGTTGCTAGCCATTCAAGTTGAGGAAGTAAACTGGATTGGAGATTGACTTTTTAGGAGAAGCCAAAGAGTGGTAGTAGATGGTTGCGTCTCTGACTGGAGGCCTGTGACTAGTGGTATGCCCCAGGGACTGTGCTGGGTCCTTTGCTGTTTGTCAGTTATATCAATAATTTTAATGATAATGTGGTAAATTAGAGCAACAAATTTGTGGATGGTACCAAGTTCGGGGCGTAGTGGACAGCAGGGAAGACCAAAGTTTGCAGAGGATCTGGACCAGCTGAAAAAATGGGCTTAAAAATGGCTGATGGAAGTTAATACAGACATGTGGGGGGTTGCACTTAGGGATGATAAACCAGGGTAGTACTTAAATGGTGAGTGATAGGGCACGGAGGAGTGTGGAGGAACAGAGGGATCTGGGTATACAGATCCATAATTCCTTGGAAGTGGTGTCATTGGTCAATAGGATTTTAATGAAAACTTTTGGCATATTGGTCTTCATAAATCAAAGTATTGAGTACAAGAGTTGGGATTTTATATTGAAGTTGTTCAAGACTTTAGTAAGGACTAATTTGGATCATTGTGTGCAGTTTTGGTCACCCACCTAGAGGAAAGATGTCAATAAGATTGAAAGAGTGCAGAGAAAAAAATTCAAGGATATTACCAAGACTTGAGAACCTGAATTATAGGAGAAGGTTGAATAGGTTAAGACTTTATTCCTTAGAGCACAGAGGCATGAGGGGAGTTTTGATCGAGGTATACAAAATTATGAGGGGTATAGAGAGGGTAAATACAAGAAGTCTTTTTCCACTGAGATTGGGAGATACTAGAACTAGAGGTCATGGAGTTAAGGCTGAAAGATGGAATGTTAAAGGGGAACATAAGGGGAAATTTCTTCACTGAGAGGATGATGCAAATGAAGAATTGGACGCAGGTTCGATTTCAACATTTAAGAGAAATTCGACGGGACTAGGTAGATAAATAGTGTGGCCTGTTCTGTGTTGTGCTGTGTTGTTCTAGGACTCTGGCTCCATGGAGTTGTATTCACTCTAAGCTCTTTGGCTACAGTGGTGGTGCCAGATGAAGGAAGGTGCTGATGCTCCATTGGTAAAAAGAGCGTGAATGGTGAGTAACTGCAGGCGGTCAGTCTAGTCAGCTGTGTACAAGCTGTTGGGAAAGTTCTGTGGAATGATATAAATCAGCATTTTGAGAGGCCTAGGTTAATCAGGGAGTCACCAGGGATTTATTAGGGAACGTTGTGTGTGTGGAGAGGGGAGAAGGAGCATGGCTGAGGGGATAGCACTTGATATGAGGTACATGGATTTCAACAAGGTACAGTATTAGACAAATTGACTGCAAACATCAAGCTTCTTAACTGGCATAGGTAACTTCACTCACCACAACTCAAAACTGATTCCTCAACATACAGACTCACCTTTAAGGACTCCACAAGCCGTGTTCTCAGTATTATTTATTCGTTTATTTGAACAGGTAGTCTTCTTTTTCATATTGGCTGTTTGTCAATCTTTGTTCATGTATAGTTTTTCATAAATTCTATTGTATTTCTTTAATTTCCTGTAAATGCCTGCAAAAATGACTATATGGTGGCATTTACACACCTTGATGATAAGCTTGACTTTAGCTTTGATGAAATGCCTGCTAGTAAGGGGATCTGAAGGAAGTATACGGTAACATAGAAGACAAAGTTTGATAATAAATTTTAATTCAACTTTGATGAAGGAAATAAAAGCTTCAGAGATGTCAGGAAATGAGGCAGGTTGGATAAAACATTTCCTGTCCATGACATTTATTGAAAAGAAGTTTTGGCATATTCTCAGGAAGATACATGCTTCTGGCAAAGTCCCAACCCTGAACAATCATTCCTGCCACCTTCAGCCCATCAGTCCCACACAACTATAGTCAAAGGCCAGGTTCGTCCCATTAACGGATCCCCAACACACTAACTGGCCTACTTGACAGTATCTACTGTAACATCACAGATACAGAAAGCACAGACACAGTCCTTCGGCCCATCTTGTGCATGCTGACCATGTAGATAGGCCACATGCTATCTATGTTAATCCCATTTGCCTAAATTAGGTGCCCTCTCGCTGCAGGGTTTAATTCCCTAGGATTAAAATTAAAAAGAATAAATGTAACCATCCCACTTGAAGCTATCCTGCTCTGTCTCACCTCAGATGCAATGTTCCACAGTTCTACAAAGATAGAACATAGAACACCACAGCACAGTACAGGCCCTTCAGCCCACAACGTTGTGCCAATCTTTTAATCTACTCTAAGATCAAGCTAACGCTTCTCCCCTACATAGTCCTCCACTTTTCTATCATCCATGTGCCCCTAATGTATCTCCCTCTACCTCCACCCCTGGCAGTGTGTTCCATGCAGCCACCACACTCTGTATAAAGAACTTACCTCTGAAATACCACGCTATAATATTCCTCCAATAGCCTTAAAATTATGCCCCCTGCTGTTAGCCACTTCCACCCAGGGAAAAAGTCTCTGGCTATCCATTTGATCTATGCCTCTAATCAACCTGTACTCCTCTACCTAGTCACCTCTCACCCTCTTTAGCTCGGTAAACCTATCCACATAGGACATGCTCTCAAATCCAGGCAGCATCCTGGTCAATCTCCTCTGCACCTTCTCTAAAGCTTCTATATGCTACCCCTAACAAGGCATCCACAATTGAGCAGAATATTCCAAGTGTGGTCTTACCAGGCTTTTATGGAGCTGCAACATTACCTTACAGCTCTTCAACTCCATTCTCAAAGTAATGAAAGCCATCACACCATACCATTTCTTAACTCTTTATTATGGTTCAGAGTAAACTCACCAAGCTGCTATGAGCTGCTCTCTTAGATTTAAATTCCTTTTTAATCTTGTCCTTTTTGGGGAGAGAATTCAAATATTTAGGTTATTGCCACGATGCATTAGCACATCTCAGCTAGAACTACCAGGTTTGACAATCCCATGTAGATGGAGAATTGCTGTGTTTTGCAAACAACTCTTAGTGTCATGTTATTCATCTGACAGACAAAGAAGACCACATTCTATCTGCAATCTTTATATATTCTGTCTACGATTTCCTACAATGTTCAGTGATGCAGAAGCAGAGTTGACATCCAGCATCTCCCAACACTATTCAGGGAAGACATCAGTGCTGCTCAAATCTTAACCAATTACTGAAAGCTGTCTTTGCTTTCGGGGCCAATTTCAATCATCTCTGTCTTTAAATTTAACATTAAGAGAACACAGGTTTATTGGTGCACAACAGTCTATTTTTATATTAAAATAATCTGCTAACAGAGTATTTTGAATCATAGCAGAATCTGAGCGGAATTGACAGGGTACGTACTAAGATGCCTTTTCCTCTCCATAGAGAGATCATAGTTTCAAGATAAAGGGAGCACTGGGGTGAGGAGAAATGTCTTCATTAGAGGCTGGTGAAGTTTTGGACAGGGCTGAGGCCAGTGGTTTTCTGAGCATCGAGGAGAACAGGGGATCTGGGGATTTGGAGAGCAACTCAAGCATGAACTTACTGAATAGCGGGGCAGGCTTGAGAAGATGGCTGATGAACTCTTTGATGGTTTCATTAAAATGCTGAACACTACAGGATGTGTAACCAACACAGTGATAACCTTTCCCATGTACGTATTTTGTCATTTTGATTTAAAGGCAGCATTTCCTTGAGGTGAATTTTCTGTGAATAAATCTTTCATTTCATTAAAGTAGAAATGATTGATATACCCACCCCTATGGCAAAGTTGTAACATTTAAATCAAAAGCAAGATCTCCATTAAGCCATTAGACTTGTAAATTCATCTCTATACATTGCAATGGACTCATAAGATAAAGATTTTTACTCCCTTACGTTGTGGGAAGGAAGTAAGATTTAAATAAATTCTAAAATTCCAAATATTTCAAAAAAAAACAGAGAATGTTGGAAATATTCGGCAGATCAAATAGCATTATCGGTAAGAGAAAAGGCAGCCTGATATTTCAGGTCAAGTCCTTTGCTCAGATGTGGGAAAAACAGATGATAAAGTGGATTTAAAGATGTATAGAAAGAAGGAAGGCAGCAGAGAAAGCAGGGAAGGTCTACAATGACATAAACAAAATGCTGGAGGAACTCAGCAGGTCAGCCAGCATCTTATGAAAAAAATAAACAGTCTACATTTCGAGCCGAGACCCTTCATAAAGACTGATGATGGGTCTCAGCCCAAAACACCGACTCTTATTTCTTTCCATAGGTGCTGCCTGACCTGCTGAGTTTCTCCAGCATTCTGAGTGTGTTGCTCTAGATTTCCAACACCTGCAGAATCTCTTCTGTTTACGGTCTATAATAGAGAACAGGAGGAGATAAATGGGAAAGAACTGCAGGTGCAAGATGAAAGAGGTGAAGATTGAACTAATTAAAAAAAATCTAGAGAATTGTAGCGGACATTTGCAAGTTCATTATCCAAGCCTCCATGGCCTATTCAGGGAGAGAATTCTAAAGACTTACAAACCTCTGGGTGAAGAAATTTCTCTTCCCCGCACTCCTCAATGACAAATTCTTATTTTGAGTCTATGACTCCTGGTGTTATACACTCCAGCCAGGGGAAACATCCCTGTGTCTACTTCTCCAGCTCCATAACAAAATTTCTGCTTCAGTGACTGCAAGGTCTGTTTGAGTTTCAGAATCCTTCCATCTGCAGCCTTTTGCTTTTTGAGTGCAGCTGAGTATTGGTCAAAACAGCAGCAAGGAAACCAACATCAGTTTCATTTTTAAAAGTTCATAAGGGATCGGAATAAAAACCCTTATGATCAATGGTCTGTTCTGTACAAATAAATCTGGTTTGTTCTTGAAAAGGGTCCTTCTGCAATTCTGTACATATGCAATCTAATTAGAAGCGTGCTACAAGTGATGAAGCTAAAGGTTGTATAGATTATACATACTTTGATAATAAATGTACTTTGAACTTTGAAGAGGGCTTGTGCTGAAATCAGCCCTTGTAATTACCTCTGCATGGACCAGATGGGCTGAAGCACTTGTTTTCATGCTGTAGTACTCCATGACTCTCTTTCTTCTGAAGCTGCTAAAATCTCACACGTTTTTAATAGTAAGATCGAAAGGGGGAGGAGACAATTTAGTATTCACAACCGTGGTTCAGAAAGTAGAAGACCAGAATTAGTTGAGGAAGACCATACTGTTTCACCTAATCCATATTCTGACTGTAATCATTCCATGGAACTAAATGTACAAGGAAGGATATCCTTCACTGAAACGCTCACTTAATATGAGACTCAGCAGGGGCCTACACACCTCCAGTGTCAGAGATGAGTACATCACTCCCATCTAACCACACGCTTTCCAGACATCTGTCAACTTGAAAGTTATTTTTAACAAAAAAGAATTATAATTACAAAACAGACCAGTTAATTCAGAAGTACAATCAGTAACCAGTGTTCTTTCTGCTTCTCCTGCTTAGAAACATGCATTTTAAAAAGGGAGGGAGGCATTATCAGAGTCCATTATTGAGAATGAGGCTTTAGGGAACTTGGAAGCAGACAATGAAAACAGGCCAAAGTTGGCACGGTTTCCTTAAGGGGAGATCTTGCCTGCCATGTCTGTTGGAATCCTTTGAGGAAGTATCGGGTAGGATAGACAGAGGAGAGTGGATATTGTTTACTCAAAAGCAGTAAGTCTTTTCTGAAGACCTTGCACATGAGTCTGCTAAACAAGATAAGAGCCCATGGAATTACAGAAATGGTATTCGCATGGATAGAAAGTAGGCTGACTGGCAGAAGGCAAAGAGTGGGAATAAAGGAGGCCTTTTTTGGTTGGATGCCCATTACAAGTACTGTTCCGCAGGTATTGGTGCTGGGTGTGCTAATTTTCGCATTGCATGTTGATGATCTAGATGATGGATTTGATGACTTTGTGGCGAGTTTGCTGATGATATAAAGATAGGTGGAGGGGCAGGTAGTGTTGAGAACGCCGGGAGTCTGCAGAAGGACGTTGCAGAGAAGTGGCCGGGTGGAACACAGTGCAGGGAAGTGTATGGTCATTCACTTTAGTAGAAGGAATAATGGTGTGGAATATTTTCTAAATGAGGAGCAAATTCAGAAATCAAGGGGTGAAGAAGGACTTAGGAGCACTAGTGCAGGAATCCCTAAAGGTTATGTTGCAGGTTGTGTCAGTAGTAGGGAAGGCAAGCGTAATGTTGGCGTTCATTTTAAGAGGACTAGAATATAAAAGCCAAGGCGGTGATGCTAAGACTTGGAGTACATGAGCAGTTTTAGGCCCTGTAGATAAGGAAGGATGTGGTTACATTAGAGAGGGTCGAGAGGATGTTCATGAGAATGATCCTTGGAATATAAAGGTTAACATATGAGGAGCGTTTGATGGCTCTGGGTCTGTACTTGCTGGAGGTTCAAAGAATGAGGGGAGAACCCACTGAAACTGAATATTGAAGAGTCTAGGTAGAGTGGATATTGAGAGGATGTTTGCAATGGTAGGAGAGCCCAGGACCAGAGGCACAGCCTCAGAATAAAAGGATATCCTTGTAAAACAGAAACGCAGAGGAACTTCTTCAGCCATGGGGAGGTGGATCTGTGGAATTTGTTTGCCACAGTAGCGTAGCGATTAACACAACACTACTACAACTCAGGGTGTCAGAGTCTGTAGTTCAATTCCGGCATTGTCCGTAAGGAGTCTCTGTTCGTTTCCATTGTGGAATATGTGGGTTTTCTCCAGGTGCTCTGGTTTCCTTCCACTGTCCAAAGATGTACCGGGAAGGTTAAATGGTCAGTATAAACTGTCCCGTGATTATGTTCGGGTTAAATCGGGGTTTGGGTGGTGCAGCTCAAAGGGCCAGAAGGGCCTGCTCCACTATATCACCAGATAAATAAATAACTCATTGCTATAGACAGCTGTGAAGCAAAGTCATTGGGTGTATTTAAAAGCAGAGGTGGATAGATTCTTGATTAGTAAAGGCATCAAGGATGAAAAATAAATCAGCCGTGGAGCAGACATAATGGGCTGAATGGCCGAATTCTTCTCCTATATTTTATGGTGCTATGGACACTGCCCTCATTCACGTCCCGGGTCTGTAGATATAGAATGGTCTAACAGTAGAATATTCAACCGATCTGTCATACACAACAGATCAGCTGAATGATTATAACAGCGACCATATCAGAGAGATACAAAGGAACTCCAACTCTTCCTGGAACCCAACATGCGCAAGTATTCCACATTATTGTCACAGAAATGCCCATAAATAATTAAATTAAAATATATAGAGAGGATACCGGAAGTACCAGCAACACACACCAAATGCTGGAGGAACTCAGCAGGTCAGGCAGCATCTATGGAGAGGAATCAACATTCGATGTTTTTTTGAGCCAAGACCCTCATTCACTGTTTTTATTTCAGATCTCAAGCATCTGCAGTAGTTTATTTCTACAACTGAAATAACCTGCATGCTGCTGGGGACAAAGGCTAGGACCAACACTTGTGCCGATGACTCTGTTCTTATCAGCAATTTGTTTTATAGTGGCAAACCAGCCAGTGGCATAGCTGGCCACATAACTGGTCAACTAGGCCCAAACTGTGAGGTGATCTGTGACAACCTACAGCCCATTAAACCACCCGTCTTTAAGGTACTCAGTCCACTGGTATGGTCCTGCTCCAGACTACGATCATCAGAAGTCCAAGTAAGTACATTATCGGGAGGAGAAGATGGCAGTGCGACGGCAGCGCGCACGGCCTCGCTGGTGATAAATATCTGTTATTTGTCAAGAAGGGGACCGTGCACAATTCTGATTTGATGGAGATGGACGTGAGAGTACGGAGGAACATCTGGAAAACTTCTGAAATGCCCACTTCGCTGCCGCTGCTACTGTGTGGTAACTGGAATCTCTGGAGAAGAAGGCCCCAAATCCTCGTCTTTGCGTGTTTCAGCGACCGGGGCAAGGTTGAAGGCGCTCGGCAGAGGATGGCGCTCGGGAGGCTGTATTGGAGGGGCTGGTCGGAGGCTCGAAGTTTTTGGACGGATGGACTCAGTGTCGGCTGTGGTCGGCTGCTTCCAAGGCATCGGCAGGTTGACAGTGCCTGGAGGTTTATAGCAGGGAGTTTCTCCCTTTTGCTGCCTGCTATCGGGGACTCGGGAGTCGATCGACTCGGGGACTTTTGAGACTTTTTTTACCATGCCCATGGTCTGTTCTTCATCAAATTATGGTATTGCTTTGCACTGCTGTAACTATATGTTATAATTATGTGGTTCTGTCAGTGTTAGCCTTTAGTTTGTCCTGTTTTCTGTGATATCACTCCGGAGAAACGTTGTATCATTTCTTAATGCATGTATGCATTTCTAAATGACAATAAAAGAGGACTGAGTGTTCTCATAATCTAATCTAAAAATCTAATCAAATTACATCACCACATACTACCCCAAGATTCATTATCTTGCAGGCATTTACAGGAAAACAAAGAAATGCAATAACATTTCTGAAAGCTATACATAAAGAAAGACCAACCAACAACTAATGTGCAAACAAAGACAAGTTATGCTAATATAATAAATAAATTAATTAATTACCAAAAACTGTAAATATATAGACACACAGATAGATAGTACCGAAACAGGATTTGTAGAGTCATTGAAAGCTATGGTTCATGCACACAGCTTACACAAGATTCTGTCAGAAGGTGAAAGTGCTGATATATCAGCCTGGTGTAAGTTTGAAGACTCAGTGCATTTATCAGTGACTGAAAGTGCCCTGTCTGTTTCAGTCATTTCCTGTATATAGCAGCTCTATACAAGTTGCACTGAATTCTCAGGCACCGCTATTAAATGAAGGGCACTTCCCTGTTCTGTTTTTTTCCCCCAAATGCATCCTGCAGATTATATATTATTCTGTGGCAATACAGATCATCGTTCGTCTGTGAAAAGGTTGTCATTGGATTGAACTTTCTACCAATTGTCCAAATTCTGTAGTGAAGATTTTGCTCAAAAATATTGATTAAATGAAGATATGAGAGAAAGACATCAAAATGTGAATGACACTTTAATATACAGCGTGGCTACCACATTCAGGCCCGATCCAGGCATGGATTCTCACTTTGGCAACTGTATTTCCGTGTAATCAAACCTATCTGTGTTTCTGTCACGACTGGGTCAGTGTCTTCACTCCCTCAGTCTGTGTTTGAGTTCCTCCATCAGTATGCCCATAGTCAGGGATCTTGTCATATCCACCTTAATCAGTTTTAATCATCACTAGCTGTAGATTTTTTAAAAATTCTTTTTTTACCGTGCCCATGGTCTGCTCTTTATCAAATTATGGTATTGCTTTGCACTGTTGTAACTATATGTTATAATTATGTGGTTTTGTCAGTTTTAGTCTTGGTTTGTCCTGTGTTTCTGTGATATCTTGCTGGAGGAACATTGTATCATTTTTTAATGCATGCATTTCTAAATGACAATAAATAAGGACTGAGTGTCCTCATAATCTAATCTAATCTAATTCCTTATATTCCACCAATGATAAATCTTCAAAAAAGAAGATATGTTCATCACAAATCACAGTAAAGGTGTCCAATAAAATCATCAGGGTACTTGCTTGCATACAATGACCTTGCACTGAGTGTTAAAGTTTGCTCTGGCACAGTGAGAAAAAAATGAAAGTTGGGCAATCTGAGGTTCAAAATCAATCAACAGAAGTAAAATTCAAAAATTCATAGTAAATTTATTATCAATGTATACCATATACAACCGTGAGATTCAGTTTCATGCAGGCACCTGCAGGAAAAGAAAGTACAATAGAAAATCCACACATAACGAATAGAGAGAAACACCCGATGAACAAAAGAGGACAAATTGTGCAAATAAAAAAGTAAACAAATACTTCTGAGAACATGAACGCAGAGCCCAGGAAGTAAGTCCACGGGCTGTTGTCAGATCAGTGTTAAGTGAAGCCATCCACACCGGTCAGGGACCTCATAGTTGTAGGACAACAACAACCATCCCACAACCCAGTGGCAGGGGAACCAAGACCCCTGCACCTCTCTCCTGATGGTCATGGCATGAAGAGAGGCAGAAAGGTTTAACACAGGCAGGCGGGATGAGCTCAGATGCAAATGAGGTAATTAATTTAACATATTCAAACAAGAATTTAAAGTAAAGACACTTAACTCAAGGTACTTGAGGAGGAGGGAAGTTTGCGGAGGTGCCTGTGGAAATTTTGTTGTGACTTTTATATGGAATAAATGTTAGTCAGCTGCAATAGCATCTGATAAAGCTGAGGTGTGAACTGATGTGATGAGATGGCTTGCAGCAATTAACAGTGGCATATTCTAAAGGGAGTCCATGGTGAAAGGAATTCAGTTTCGGTGCTGAGGAATCATTCCAAGTCAAATTATTTAAAAACTGGCCACGTTCAGGGAGGTATATCACTGCATAGGAACTTTCGATGATCACTTGCTGATCGTGTAAAGGTTTCTCTCAATTTCTATTGATTTATTACTGGTGAGCCTCTTTAGTCCTGATGAAACTTGGCAGAGAGCTGAGCATTAGAGCACGGAATCATGGTGGTGCCAGCAGCTGCTTCCAGTCAAACTGCCCTGCCACTGAGCTCCGGTCTCCTTCAAGGTCGTGGCTCAGACACAGTTTGTAAGGATGGCATTGGGGAAAGAAAAGGGAATTAGGGGTCAGGTTAGAGTTTAGGGACAGTGACTTGGGGGAGTTAGAGATCAGGGCTCCATTCCTTACTCAGGGTTTGAAGTCCAGCAACATGGACTGGTGACATACTGTGGGTCATCTGGAGCAAAGGCCTCCACTCCACGCTCAAAACCAGTGATGTGGAAGGCTGACAAAGGCTATCCTATGTCAGTGGGTCCTGGGAACGGATGTCCATCTGAGCAGCAGGCAGAAGGGCAGGTTAACCGGCACAACCAGAGTTCAGCCCTGGAGTTCAGGATCCTGTCATCTGCTAGACTGGGGTTCGATACCAAAGATCGAGGCCAGAATATCGATCGGAAGTCTGGGAGTTGAAGCCTGGTGACTGGAGACAGGAGACTGCAGACTGGAGATTAGATACTGGAGACTGAGAGCTGGGGATAGGAGACTGGAGACTGGAGGCTGAGGACCAGGAATGGGGGACTGGAGACTGGAGAGAGATGATAGGACTGGAAACTGGAGTCTGGAGATCAGAGACTGGTGACTGGAGATGGGAGAATGGAAACCAGTGTCCAGAGATGGGAGAATGGAAACCAGTGTCCAGAGATGGGAGACCAGAGATCAGAGTCTAGAGATGACAGACCAGAGATTGGAGGCTAGAAAGTGGAGACTGAACAATGGAAATAGACTGGAGTCTGGAACAGGAGACTGGAGACTAGTGATTAGAGACTGGAGAATGCAGTCTGCAGACTGGATACAGACTGGAGAATGGAGACTGGAGACCAGAGACTAGAGACTGGAGACTGGGGGCCGGAGATTTGAGGCCAGAGACCAGAGACTGGAAATAAAAGACCAGAAAATGGAGACTGGACACTGGAGTCTGGAGTCTGCAGACAGGAGACAGGCTAGACTATGGAGACTGTATAGAGCTGGGAGAATGGAGACTGTTGGCTGCAGATTGGAGACTGGAGACAGGCTGGAGTCTGAACACCGGAGATAGTAGACCGGAGACTGGAGACCGGAGACTGCTGACAAGAGACTAGAGACTGGAGACTACAGACCAGGGACTGCAGGCTAGAGGTTGGAGACTGGAGACCAGAGACTTGAGATGACTGACTAGAGATTGCAGGCTGGAGGCTGGAGACTGGAGAATGAACAATGGAGGCAAACTGGAGTCTGTGACTGGAGACTGGAGACTGGGGACTCAAGACTCAAGACTGGATACAGTCTGGAGACTGGAGACTGGATGATGGAGAGACTGGAGTCTGGAACTGGAGAATGGAGACTAGAGAATAGAGATGGGACACAGACAACTGATATCTGGACACTGGAAACTACAGACTTGAGACTGGAGACAGACCAGAATTGGGAAATTGTAGAATGGATGATGGAGATTGACTGGGATCTTGCGATCTCTAGAGAGTGAATGCAGACTTGACACAGACTGGAGACAGGAGACCAGAGACTGGAGCTTGGTGAAAACTGACTGGTGACTGGAGAATGGAGGGTGGGGACCAGGAACTAGAGACTAGATACTGGACACTGGAGACTGGAAACAGGGGACAGGGGACAGGAGACTGGAGACCGGAGACCAGAAAATGGAGACGGCAGACCAGAGACTGAAGCCTGGAGACTGGATAATGTATGATGGAAACAGACTGGTGTCTGAAAATGGAGACTGGAGACTGGGGACAGCAAACAGGAAACAGCAGAAAGGAGACTTGAAACCGGAAAATACAAAGTAGAATTTGGAGACCAGAGACTGTTGACTGGAGACTGAAGACCGGAGACCAGAAGCTGGAGACAACAGACTGGAAATGGAGACTGGAGACTGGAACTGTGACCGGAGACTGGAGATAGAAGACAAAACACCAGAGACTGGAGACTGTAGACTGAAGACTAGACACTGGAGTCTGGAGTCTGTAGACTGCAGACTAGAGACTGGAGACTACAGAGACTGGAGATGACAGACCAGAAAGTGCGGGCTGGAGGCTGGAGGCTGGACACCAGAGTTCGGAGACCAGAAACTGGAGACCACAGATTGGAGACGATGGATCAGATACTGCAAGCTCGAGGCTAGAGACTGGGGAATGGACAATGGAGAGACTAGAGTCTGGACCTGGACAATGGAGACTAGAGAATAGCGATGGGAGACAGAAGACTGATGTCTTGGCACTGGAGACCACAGACTTGAGACTGGAGACAGAACAGAATCGGGAGATTGTAGAATGGATGATGGAGATTGACTGGGGTCTTGAGACCGGAGACTGGAGACTAGAGAGTGACTGCAGACTGGACACAGATTGGAGACTGGAGCTTGGTGACAGTTGACTGGAGACTGGAGACTGGAGGCTGGAGGCTGGAGGCTGGGGCCCGGGAACTGGAGTCTGGAGTCTGGAGTCTGGAGTCTGGAGTCTAGAGTCTAGAGTCTAGAGTCTGGAGACAGGGGACAGGAGACAGGAGACAGGGGACAGGAGACAGGAGACAGGAAACCAGAAACCAGAGTCTGGAGACCAGAGGCTGTTGACTGGAAACTGAAGACTGGAGCCCGGAGCATGGAAACTGGAGACTGGAGACCAAAAAATAGAGACAACAGACCAGAGACTGAAGCTTGGAGACCGGATAATCTATGATGGAAATAAACTGGAGTTTGGAAATGGAGCCTGGAGGCTGGAACTGTGACCAGAGACTGGAGATGGGAGATGAGAGTCCAGAGATTGGAGGCTGGAGACTGGAGATTGGAGAATGGATGATGGAAGTAGACCTGAGTCTGCAACTGGAGACTCGAGACTCGAGACTGAAGAATGCACATGATTTGGAGACTGGAGACTGGACAATTGAGAGACAGGAGTCTGGAGCCGGAGAATGGAGATGGGACACTGAAGACTGGTGTCTGGACACTGGAGACTACAGACTTGAGACTGGAGCCAGAACAGAATTTGGAGACTTTAGAATGGATGATAGACATTGACTGGGATCTGGAGAATAGAGACTGGATACTAGATAGTGGCTGTAGATTGGACACTAACTAGAGACAGGAGACCGGAGGCTGGAAACCACAGTCTGGAGACAGAGACTGTTGACTGGAAACTGGAGACTGGAGACCAAAGACCAGAAGCTGGAGACAACAGACCTGAGACTGAAGGCTGAAGACTGGATAATGTATGATGGAAATAGACTGGAGTCTGGAAATGGAGACTGGAGACCAGAATTGTGACTAGTGATTGGAGATGGGAGACCAGAGACCAGAGACTAGAGGCTGGAGACTGGAGACCAGAATTGTGACTAGTGACTGGAGATGGGAGACGAGAGACCAAAGACTGGAGGCTGGAGACTGGAAACTGGAGAATAGATGATGGAAGCAGACTGGAGTCTGCAACTGGAAACTGGAGACTAAAGACTAGAGCCTGGGGACTTGGGACTCAAGACTGGATATAGACTGGAGACTGGAGATGGAGATTGCAGACCGGAGACTGGAGGCTGGAGATGAAGACTGCAGATTGGAGACTGGAGGCTGGAGATTGGTGACTGGTCAATAGAAACAGACTGGAGTCTGGAACTGGAAACTGAAGACTGGAGAATGGAGACCAGAGACTCGAGATTACAGACCAGTGACTGCAGGCTGGAGGCTGGAGACTGGAGAATGGATGATGGACACAGACTGGAGAATTGATGATGGAAGCAGACTGGAGTCTGCAATAAGAGACTGGAGATCAGAGACCAGAGGCTGGAGTATGGAGACCAGAGTCTGGAGACTGGGGACTGTAGACGAGAGTCTGGAGACTGTAGAATGCAGACTGGAGTCTGGACACCAGAGACAGTAGACCAGAGACTGGAGATGACAGACCAGAGACTGCAGGCTAGAGGTTGGAGACTGGAGAATGGACGACGGAAGCAGACTGCAGTCAACAACTGGAGACAGGAGACTAAAGACTAGACACTGGGGACTCAAGACTTGAGACTGGATACAGGCTGGAGACTGGAGAATGGATGATGGAGAGACTTGACTCTGGAACTGGAGAATGGAGACAGGACACAGGCGACTGGTGTCTGGACAATGGAGACTACAGACTTGAGACTGGTGACAGACCAGAATCGGGAGACTGTAGAATGGACAATGGAGATTGACTGGGGTCTTGAGACTGGAGTCTAGAGAGTGACTGGAGACAGGGCAGTAGAGACTGAAGCCTGGTGACAGTTGATTGGTGACTGGAAGCTAGAGGCTGGGGACCAGGCACTGGACACTGGAGACTAGAGACCAGAGTCTGGAGACCGGAGACTGTTGACTGGAAACCAGAGACTGGAGCCCGGTGTTCGGAGAATGGAGACAGGAGACCAGAAACTGGAGACGACAGACCAGAGACTGAAGGCTGGAGACTCGACAATGTACGATGGAAACTGACTGCAGTTTGGAAATAGAGACTGATGACCGGAACTGTGACCAGAGACTGGAGACTGGAGACAAGAGGCCAGAGATTAGAGGCTGGAGACTGGAGATTGGAGATTGGAGAATGGATGATGGAAGCAAACCGGAGTCTGCAACTGGATACTAGAGACTGGGACTCGAAACTTGAGACTGGAAGATGGAGAGACTGGAGACTGGAACTGGAGAATGGAAACTAGAGAATGGAAACAGAACACTGATGACTGGTGTCTGGACACTGGAGACTACAGACTTGAGACCAGAGACAGAACAGAATCTGGAAACTGTAGAATGGACAATGGAGATTGACTGGGGTCTTGAGACCAGAGACTGGAGTCTAGAGAGTGACTGCAGACTGGACACAGACTGGAGACAGGAGACCGGAGACTGGAGCCTGCTGACAGCTGACTGATGACTGGAGATTGGAGGCTAGGGACCAGGAACTGGAAACTGGAAACTGGAGAGAGGGGACAGGAAACTGGAGAGCAGAAACTAGAGGCTGGAGACCAGAGACTGGTGACTGGAGACAGGAGTACGGAGACTGGAGATAGGTGGCCAGAAAATGGAGATGACAGACCAGTGACTGGAGGCTGGACACTGAAGAATGGATGATGGAAACAGAGTGGAGTCTGAAGCTGGAGACTGGTTGCAAGTGACAAGAGACTGGAAACTGGAGACTGGAGACAGACTGGAGTCTGGAGACTGGAAACTGGAGAACGGTGAACAGAGACCGGAGACTGTAACAAGCCTGGAGTCTGGAGACTGAAGATAGACTGGAGACTGGACGATGGAGAGAGACTAGAGTCTGGAACTGCAGAGTTGAGACTAAAGAATGTAGGCTGGAGATGATCAACAAAAAGGAACCTGGGGACTGTAGTCTGCAGACTAGAGAATGGAGATTGACTGAACTCTGAAAACTGTAGAGTAGAAAATGCGGACTGACGCAGAGACTAGAATTTGAGGCTGGGTACCGGGGACCAGAGACTGGAGATGGGAGACCAGTGACCAGGGACTGGAGCCTACAAAGAAGGGACTGGAGGCTGGAACTGGCAACTTATTGATGGAAACATACTGGAGTCTGGAACTGGAGACTGCAGAAGACAGCCTATAGACTGGAGACTGGAAACTGGATACAGATTGGAGTCTGGTGACTAGAGACTGGAGACCAGAGACCAGAGACTAGAGACTGGGACTGGAGTCTGGCAACTGGAGAGTAGAGATTGGATACCCTAAAACGTAGAATAAAAACTCGAGACTGCAGACTGGAAACAGGAGACTGGGGACGAAACACTGGTGACAGACTGGAGACTGGAGACTAGAGAATGACTGGAGACTGGACACAGACTAGAGACTGAAGCCTGGAGTCTGAAGACAGGATACCACAGACTGGAGACAGTTGACTGGAGACTGAAGGCAGGAGACTGGAGACTGGAGATTGGACACTGGAGTCCAGGGATTGGAGTCTGGGGACTGGAGACTGGAGAATGGAGACTGGAAAACAGAGTCCAGAGACTAGAGACTGGTGACTGGAGTCTGGAGACTGGAGACCAGAGACTAGAGACTGGATGTGACAGATCAGAGACTGGAGATTAGAGATTAGAGACTAGAGATTTGAGACACGGGACTGAATACAGACTGGAGACTGGAGACGAGAGACCAGAGACAGGTGGCTGGAGACTGGAGATTGGTTGATGGAGAGACTAGAGTCTGGAACTGGAGAATGGAGGCTAGAGAATGGAGACTGGAGACTGGGGATGGGAGATTGGTGACAGACTGGAGTCTGGATACCAGAGATGGGAGAACTGAGTCTGGAGATGACAGATCAGAGTCAGGAAAATGGATGATGGAAATAGACTGGAGTCTGGCACTGCAGACTGGAGACTAGGGACTAGATATTGGAGAAAGAGGAGACTGGAGACTGGATAAACGCAAAAGTCTGGAGACTGGAGACTAGAGGTGCAAGACCAAAGTATGGAGGGAGGAGACTTGAGTCTGGAGTCTGGGGACTGGAGACTGGAGACATACTGGAGACTGGATGATGAAGACAGACTGGAGTCTGGAGACTTTAGACCAGATGAAAGAAACTGACTGGACTCTTGAGACTGTAGGCAAGACTGGAGAAAGGACACTGGAGCCTGGACCGTGGAGACAGACTGGAGAATGGAGACAGTAAATTGGAGACTGGAGACTAGAGACTGGAGATTGGGCATTGGAGACAGGAGACTGTAGACTGTAGACTGGAGGCTGGGTTCTGGAGACTTGAGACTGTATACTGGAGAGAGGGAACAGGAGATCAGAGACAGCAGACCAGGGAGTAGTGACGACAGACCATAGACTGGAGACTGGAGACTGGATGATGGAAGCAGTCTATTGGCTGGAACTGGAAACTGGAGACTGCAGACCAGAGACCAGATTCAGGACAGCTGCAGACTGTAGACTGGTGACTGGGAATGGGGGACTGGGAGACTGGTTACAGACTGTAGATTAGAAAAAAGAGAATGACTAGAACTGGACACTGACTGGAGACTGAAGACCAGAAACTAGTCAGGATAGGCCAGAGGCAGGAGGGTGGAGGCTGGAGGCTGGAGGCTGGAGACTAGAGAATTGACGATGGAAACAGACTGGAGACTGGAGACTGGAGACTGGAGGCTGGAGACTGGAGACTGGAGGCTGGGGACAGGGGAACAGAGACTGGAGACTAGATAGGGGAGACAGGAGACTGGAGACAGGATACTGGTGACAGGTAACTGGAGATGGAGGACTGGAACTGGGAGTCGGGAGACCAGGGACTGCAGACAAAAAAATAGAAACTGGAGTCCAGTGAGCAGAGTCTGGAGACCAGGCACTGAAGGCCAGAAACTGGAGATGACAGACCACAGACTGGAGGCTGGAGACAGGAGAATAGATGATAGAAACAGACAAGAGTCTGGAACTGGAGACTGGAGATAGACTGGAGTCTACAGACAACGATGAGGGGACACGATACAGGAAACCGAAGTCTGGAGACCAGAGACTGGGGACCAGAGACCTAAGACCAGAGACCAGAGATTCGTGCCTGGAGTCTCAAGATTGGAGGCAGACAGGAGTTTAGGTGATGGAGGCAGACTGGAGTTTGGAACTGGAGACTAGAGACTGGAGGAGGGGACACAAGACCGGAGATTAGAGACTGGAGACTGGAAACTGGAGACTGCAGAATGACTGGACTCAGACTGGAGGCTGGGGACAGACTGGAGTCTGGAAAGCCTGAAGACCAGAAAGTAGAGACTGGAGGCTGCATCACTGTCTGGTATGGGGTTCTACTGCACAAGACAGAAAGAAGCTGCAGAGGGTTGTAAATTTATCAGCTCCATCTTGGGTACTAGCCTACAAAGTACCCATGACGTCTTCAAGGAGTGGTGTCTCAGAAAGGCAGCATCCATTATTAAGGACCACCAGTACTCAGGGCATGCCCTTTTCTCACTGTTACCATCAGGTAGGAGGCACAGAAGCCTGAAAGCACACACTCAGCAATTCTGAAACAGCTTATTCCCCTTTGCTATCTGATTCCTAAATGGTTGTTGGACCCTTGATCACTACCTCACTTTTTTAGTATATATTATTTCTGTTTTTGAATTATTTTAAATCTATTCAATATACATATACTGTAATTGATTTACTTATCTATTATTTTTTCTTCTATATTATGTATTGCATTGAACTACTGCTGCTAAGTTAACAAATTTCACCACACATGCTGGTGATAATAAACCTGATTCTGATTCTGATTCTGACAAAGGATACCAGAGAAAGAATACTGGAGACAAGAGACCAGAGACTGGCGACTGGCGTCTCAAGATTGGAGACTGAGTGATGGAGGCAGATTGGTATCTTGAACTGGACACTGGAGACTATTGACTACAGACTGGAGACTGGAGAGAGGGAACAGGATACCAGAGACTGGAGACTGTTGAGTGGAGACTGGAGATTGGAGACCAGAGTCTGGAGACCAAAAACTAGACAGGACAGACCAGAGGCTGGAGGGTGGAGGCCAGAGATCAAAGAATTGATGATGGAAACAGACTGGAGTCAGGAACTGGAGAATGAAGTCTGAAGACAGGAGACTGTACCTGGAGAAAAGAGATTAAACTCCCAGGAGCCCGTACCAGCAACTTGAGGCTGGGAACTGGAGAATGGAGACTGGAGACCGGAGAATGGAGACAGGACTGGAGATAGGAGACGTGAGACTGAAGACTAGAGAGAGGCGACAGGAGACAGGAAACTGGTGACAGGTGACTGGAGTCTGGAGACCAGGGACCGGAGACGAAAACCCAGAGACTGGGGTCTGAAGAATGGAGTCCGGTGAGCGGAGTCTGGACCGGAGACCGAAGGCCAGAAACTGGACAGGACTGTCCAGAGACTGGAGGCTGGAGACTGGAAAATAGACAATGGAAACAGACAAGAGTCTGGAACTGGAGACTGGAGATAGACTAGAGTCTGGAGACAGGGGTGTGGGAACAGGAGACAGGATACTGGAAACCCGAGTCTGGAGACTGGTGACTGGAGACTGGAGAATGGATATAGACTGACTGCAGTCTTGAGACTGGAGTCTGGAGACAGAAGACGGGACACCAGAGACTAGAAACAACAGGCCTGAGACTGGAGATGGATGCTGGAAACAGTCTGGCATCTGGCACTGGAAATTGGAGACTAAAGACTAGAGACTGGAGACTGGAGATCATAGATTGGATTCCCTAGAACAGAAACTCAATACTAAAGACTGGAGACTGGAGACTAGAGAATGGGGACTAGAGACCAGAGACTAGAAAATGGAAACCGGTGACCAGAGAGTGGAGACCAGAGATTGGACACCCTAGACCAGGGACCAGAAACTCAAGGCTGGGGACCAGAGAATAGAGATTGGAGACTAGAGACTGGTCTGGAGACCAGAGACCAACGATGGAGATGAGAGATCAGAGACTGGAGGGTGGGGACAGATTGGAGTCTGGAACTGGAGAGTGGACAATGGAGACTGACTGGAGATGGGAGGCCGGAGACCAGGGGCTGCAGATGACAGACCAGAGACTGGACACTGGAGATTGGCAACTGGTTGATAGAGACAGACTGGAGTCTGGAACGGGAGACTGAAGCCTAGAGACTACAGAGTGGAGATTGGAGACTGGATACAGACCAGAGTCTGGTGACTGGAGACTGGACATAGACTGGAGACCGGAAGCCGGGGACCTGGGACTGAAGTCTGGAGGCTTGAGACTGGAAAGAGGGGACAGGAGACCAAAGACTGGAAACTGGAGATGAGAGATCAGAGACTGCAGGCTGTAGACTGGAGTCTGGAAAGTGGAGGCTGAAGGCAGACTGATGACTAGACAATGGAGACAGACTGGAGTCTGGAACTTGAGAGTGGAGACTAGAGAATGTAGACTGAAGATTGTAGATAGACTTGAGTCTGGAGGCAGACTATTGTCTGGAGACTGTGGAGTGGACAATGGAGAATGACTGCAGTCTTGAGACTGAAGAGTGGAGACAGACTGGAGTCTGGAGACCGGAGACAGGAGACCAGAGACCAGAGCCTAGAGACTGGAGATAGGAGACCAGAGACAGCAGCACAGTGACAGCTAACTGGAGACTGGAGAGAGGGAACAGGAGACCCTATACCGGAAACCAGAGTCTGGAGACTGGAGACTGGTTACTGGAAACTGGAGACTGGACTCTGGAGACCAGAGATCAGAAATTGGAGACAACAGAACAGAGACTGGAGATGACAGACCAGAGACTGGAGAATGGACAATGGAAACAACCTGGAGTCTGAAACTGGAGACTGGAGATTAGTGACTAGATACTGAAGACTGGATGCAGAGTAGGGTCTGGAGGCTGGACACTGGAGACTGGAAACTGGAGAATGGAGGCCAGAGACTAAGGACTAGAGACTGGAGACTGGTGATGTGAGACCAGAGAACGGCGACTGGAGACAAGAGATCAGTGATTGGAGACTGGAGTCCAGAGACCGGATGCTAGAGACTGACTGCAGTCTGGAGACTGTGGAGTGGAGTCTGGAGACCGGAGATGGGAGACCAGAAGCAGACTCATGACTAGAGACTGGATGCCCTAGGCCGGAGAACAGAAACCAGAGACTACAGACTAGAGTCTGGAGATTGGAGAATGGGGAATGGAGACCAGAGACTGGACACTTGAGACCGGTGACCGGAGAGTGAAGACCACTTACAGAGACTAGAGATTGGATACCCTAGACCAGAGACCAGAAACTTGAGGCTGGGGACTGGAGACTGGAGACTGGAGACGGGACACAGAATGGAGACTGGAGACTGGAGACTGTAGGCTGAGTACCAGGGTCCTGAGACTGGATATTTGAGAATACGGACTGGAGAGAGTGAACAAGGGATGGGAGACATGTGACTGGAGATGGGAGACTGGTGACCAGGGACTGGAGGCTGGAAATTGGCGAGTGGTCAATAGAAACAGACTGGAGTCTGGAACTAGAAACTGGAGACTGGAGACTAGAGATTGGAGACTAAATACAGACCATAATCGGTGACTGGAGACTGGAGAATGGAAACTGGAGACCAGAGCCAAGAAAATGGAGACTGGAGACCAGATATTGGATACCGTAGAACCAGAGATCAGAAACTTGAGAATGCGGACTGGAAACAGGAGATTGCATACTTGGGACTGGAGACTGGGTACGGTACACTGGTGACAGACTGGAGTTGGAGACGAGAGAATGACTGGAGACTGGGCACAGTCTGGAGATTGGAGACTAGAGGTTGATTGGAGACAGGACACAGTCTCTATGACTGGAGCCTTGTGGCAGCTGACTGGAGACTGGAGACTGGAGGCTGGGGACTGGGAACTGGAGACTTGAGACTGGAGACGAGACACTGGTGTCAGACTGGAGAAGGAGTCACGAGGATGACTGGAGACGGAGTCACGAGGACGACTGGAGACTGGACACACACTAGAGACTGGAGACTGGAGACTGAAGACTGAGGACAGGAGGCCGCAGACTGAAGACAGCTGACTGCAGATTGAAGGCAGGAGACTGGAGACCGGAGGGAGGGGGCAGGAGACTTGAGTGCAGAAACCAGAGTCTGGAGACCAGAGACTGGTGACTGGAGACCGGAGAATGGAGATCAGAGTCCGGAGACTAGAAACTGGACACGACAGACCGGAGACTGGAGGCTGGAGGCTGGAGACTGGAGAATGGATGATGGAAGCAGACTGGATTCTGGAACTGGAATTTGGAGACAAGATACTGGAGACTGGAGACTGAAGACTCAAGACTAGATACAGGCTGGAGACTGGAGACTAGAGACTGGAGAACAAAGACCAGAAACTGTAGACATGAGACTGCGGATGGGAGACCAGTGACAAATGGGAGACTGGAGACTAGAGAATGGAGACTGGAAATTGGAGACAGACTTGAGTCTGGAGACTAGAGAATGACTGGAGACTGAAGATAGGAGACTAGAGGCTGGGGACTGGGAACTGCAGACTGGATAGAGGGTACAGGAGACTGGAGACTGAAAACAGAGTCTGGAAACAGGAGACAGGTGAGTGTAAACTGGTGTCTGGAGACTGGAGACCAGACACCAGAGACTGGTGACTGGACACTGGAGAATGGAGATTGGAGTCTGGAGACTAGAGACTGGACACGACAGACCAGAGACTGGAGGCTGGAGACTGGAGACTTGAGAATGGATGATGAAAGTAGACTGGATTCTGGAACTGGAGACTGGAGACTAGATACTAAAGACTGACTCAAGACTGGATACAGACTGGAGACTGGAGACCAGAGAACAGAGACCGGAGACTAGAGACGGGAGACTGTGACCAGAGACTAGAGACTGGACACCACATTCCAGGACTGGAGGTTGGAGACTGAGTTTGGAAACTGGAGAATGACTGGACACAGGGCGATGGAGAGACTGGGGTCTGGAAGAGGAGAATAGAGACCAGAGAATGAAGACTGGAGACTGGAGACTGGAACCTGGAGACTGGTGTCCGGAGAATGGAGACTGAAGACTGGGGAGCTGGAACTGGAGACTGGATTCTGAATACTGGAGACTGGATAGAGGGAACAGGAGACCAGAGAATGTAAAAAGGAGTCCGATGATTGGACATTGGTGACTGAAGACTGGAGATTGGAGACTGGAGACCAGGGTCTGGACACCAGAAATCAGAGACCGGGGACCAGAAACTGGAGATTGGAGGCTGGAGACTGGGTATGGGAAACTGGTGACAGACTGGAGAATGGAGATTAGAGGATGACTGGAGATTGGAGACTGGAGACTAAAGGCAGGAGACTAGAGGCCAGGGACCAGGAACTGCAGACTGGATATGGAATACTGGGGACTGGAAAGAGGGGACAGGAGACCGGAGACTGGAAACAGAGTCTGGAAACTGGAGATTGGCCTGGAGACCAGACTCTGGATACTGGAGACTAGAGACCAGAAACTGGAGGTGACAGAGCAGAGACTGGGAGATGGAGAATGGAGTCTGAAAACAGAGATGAGAGACTTTAGAAAGTAGACTGGAGACTGGATACAGATTGGTGTCTGCAGGCTGGAGACTAGAGAACGGAGACTGGAGACTGATGACCTGAGACTAGAGACCGGAGATTGGAGGCTGGAGACTGTTGCTGGAGACAGACTGGTATCTGGATCTGGAGACTAGAAAATGGAGACTGGAGACTGGAGACAGACTTTAGTCTGGAGACTGCAGACTTCAAACTGGAGTCTGGAGACCGGGGATGGAAGACCAGAGACTGGAGATGACCGACTGGAGACTGGAGTCTGGAGAATGGACAATAGACAATGGAAACACTCTGGAGTCTGGCACTCGAGACTGGCGTCTAGAGACCAGAGAGTGGAGACTGGAGACTGGATTTCATAGACCGGAGAACAGAAACCCAAAACTGCATACTTGAGTGTACAGACTGGGAATGGGAGACTGGTGACAAGAGAATGACTGGAGTCTGGACGCAGACCAGAGACTGGAGATCGAAGACAGGAGACCAGAGACTGGGGAATGGAGTCTGAAGACCAGGGTCCAGGGATCGGAGACTGGAGACTGGTGAGAAGGGACAGGAGACAGGGGATTGGAGACTGGAGACTGGATACAGGAGTCCTGAGACCAGACACCAGAGACTATAGACTGGAGATGACAGACTAGAGACTGGAGCCTGGAGGCTGGGGTCTAGAGAATGGATGATAGAAACAGACTGGAGTCTGTAACTGACAACTGGAGACTAGTGACTAGAGACTGGAGAGTTGAAGCTCGAGATTGGATACAGACTGGAGACTGGAAACTGGAGAACAGAATGTAGACTGTGACCAGAGACTGAAGACTGGAGACAAGAGACCAGATCCTAGAGGCTGGAGAATGGAGACTGATGTTTGGAGACTGCAGAATGACTGGAGACTGGACGATGGAGAGACTGGAGTCTGGAACTGGAGAATGGAGATGGAAAACCAGAGACTGGTGTCTTGACACTGGACCTACACACTTGAGTCTGGAGACAGGCTGGAGTCTGAAGACTGTTGAATAGACAATGGAGGCTGACTGCAGTCTTGAGACTGGAGACTGGAAACAGACTGGAGTCTGGAAACTGGAGATGGGAGACTACAGGCGTCAGGTGACAGATCAGAGACCGGAGGCTGGAGACTGGGGGATGGAAGATGGAAACAGACTGAAGTCTGGCACTGGAGACTGAAAACTGGATAAAAACTGGAGGCTGGAGATTGGAGAATGGAAACTGGAGACTGGAGACTGGTGACTAGAGACTGGAGACGAAAGACTGGAGATGGGAAATGGTGGTCTGGAGACTGGATGCTAGAGACAGGAGATTGGAGACTGAAGAATGGAGACAGCTGACTGGAGATTGGAAAGTGGAGACTGCAGACCGGAGACCAGAGATTAGATACCCGAGACCGGAGACAAGAAACCCGAGACTGGGGACTGCAGACTGGAGGCTGGGGACTTGAGACTGGAGGCCAGTGACTGTAGACTGGTGACTGGGAACAGGAGACTGGTGACAGACTAGAGACTGGATACTAGAGAATGACTGAACACTGGACACTGGACACTGGAGACTGGAGGCTGGGGACCGGGGACTAGATACTGGAGACTGGAGACCGGACACTGGAGTCATAAGAACATAAGAAATAGGAGCAGGAGTAGGCCATTTGGCCCATCGAGCTGCTTCGCCATTCATTAAGATCATGGCTGATCTGACCAAGGACTCATTTCCACCTACCTGCCTTTTCCTCATAGCCCTTAATTCCCCTACTATGCAAAACTCTACTCAACCTTGTCAAATATATTTACTGAGGCAGCTCCTCTGCTTCACTGGGCAGAGAATTCCATGGATCTACCACTCTTTGGAAAAAGTAGTTCCTCGTCATCTCCATCCTAAATTTACTCCCCTAGTTCTGGTCTCACCTACCAGTGGAAACAACTCCCTGCCTCTATTTTATCTATTCTTTTCATAATTTTATATGTTTCTATAAGATCTCTTCTCATCCTTCTGAATTCTAGCAAGTGCAGTCCCAGGTGACTCAATCTCTCATCATAGTCTAATCCCCTCATATCTGGAATCAAACTGGTGAAACTCCTCTGCACTGCCTCCAAAGTCAGTATAACCTTCCTCAAGTAAGGAGACCAGAACTGCATGCAGTACTCCAAGTGTGGCCTCACCAGTACCCTGTACAGTTGCAGCATAACCTCCCTGCTCTTAAATTCAATTTCTCTAGCAATGAAGGCCAACATCCCATTTGCCTTCTTGATCACCTGATGCACCTGCAAACCAACCTTTTGTGATTCATGCACAAGCACTCTCAAGTCCTTCTGCACAGCAGCATGCCGCAATCTTTTATCATTTAAATAATAATCTAATCTTCCATTTTTCCTTCCGATGTGAATGACCCCCCCCATTTACCAACATTGTGTTCCATCTGCCAGACCCTTGCCCACTCACTTAACCTATCTATATCTCTCTGCACACTGTCCGTATCCTCTGCACAATTTGCTTTTCCACTCAGTTTAGTTATCAGCAAACATAGATACACTACACTCGGTCGCCTCTTCCAGATTATTAATGTATATCGTGAACAATTGCGGGCCCAGCACTGACCTCTACGGTACACTGCTAACCACTGATTGCCAACCAGAGAAATACCCATGTGTCCCAACTCTCTACTTTCTGTTGGTAAACCAATTCTCCATCCATTCTAATACATCATCCCCAACTCTATGCATTCTTATCTTATGACTAAGTCTTTTATGCGGCACCTTATGGAACGCCATCCGGAAATCCAAGTAAATAACATCCATCTGTTCCCGTCTATCCACTCCGCTTGTTATATCCTCAAAGAACTCCAGTAAGTTTGTCAAACAGGACCTGCCTTTGCTGAATCCATGCTACGTCTGCCTGATGGATCTATTTCTTTCCAGATGCCTTGCTATTTCTTCTTTAATGATAGCTTCAAGCATTTTCCTGACTATGTGTGTTAAACTAACTGGCCTATAGTTACCTGCCTTTTGTCTACATCCTTTTTTTGAACAGTGGTGTGACATTTGCCTTCTTCCAATCTGCTGGGACCCAGCTAGAGTCCAGCAAATTTTGATAAATTATCACCAAAGCCTCAGCTATAATCTCTGCCATTCCTTTCAGAACTGTGGGATGCATTCCATCAGGACCAGGGGACTTATCTACCTTTCAGCCCACAAGTTTGCTCAGCACTCCCTCTTCAGTAATAGCTATTGTATCGAGGTCCTCACCTTCCATCGCATCCATATCATCTCACTTTGGCATGTTAGACGTGTCCTCCACCATGAAAACCAACACAAAATAGACATTCAAAGCCTCAGCCATTTCCTCATTACCCAATATCAATTCCCCCTTCTCAGCCTCCATGGATCTACGTTCACTTTGGCCACCTTTTTCTGCTTTATATAATTATAGAAACTTCTACTATCCATTTTTATATTTTGTGCTAGTT
The DNA here is from genome assembly GCF_963921235.1 of Mobula hypostoma. Taxonomy (NCBI): domain Eukaryota; kingdom Metazoa; phylum Chordata; class Chondrichthyes; order Myliobatiformes; family Myliobatidae; genus Mobula; species Mobula hypostoma. The sequence goes on from NC_086101.1 coordinate 33,275,401, forward strand.
TATTTTCATAATCTATCTTCCTTTTCTTTATTGCTCACTTAGTGGTTCTTTGTTGCTTTTTAATGTTTTCCCATTCTTCCAGTTTCCCACTACTCTTGGCGACTTTGTACACGAGCTTTTAGTTTGATGCCTTCTTTTAGTTCCTTAGTTTTCCATGGCTGGATCTCCCCACCCTTACTGTCCTTGCTTTTAACTGGAATATACTTTTGTTAAACACCGTGAAAACTCTCTTTGAAAGTCTTCCACTGTTCCTCAACCATCCCACCATATACCCCATGTTCCCAGTCTACCCTGTCCAACTTCTCCTTCATCCTGTTGTAGTCTCCCTTGTTTAGGCATAATGCACTGGTTTTAGATCGAACTATCGCACCCTCCATTTGTATGAGAAACTCAGTCATGCTGTGATCACTCTTTCCAAGAGGATCCCGAACTATAAGATTGCTAATTTTATCTGCCTCGTTGCAAGGGACCATATCCAAGATAGCACATTGCCTTGTAGGTTCAATAACATGCTGTTCAAGAATGCTATCATGGATGCACTCTGCAAAGTCATTCTCAAGACCAGATTGATTCACGCAATCTATGTGCAAGTTAAAGTCCCCCACAATAACCGCTGTTCCATTCTTACATGCTTCAGATATTTCTCAGTTTATTGCCTGTGCCACAGTAATGTTATTATTCCCTTCTGACGGTAGTGTCTGAAAAGAGGATGCTGTCCAAGTTGCATGCCATCTTGGACAATGTCTCCCATCCACTACATAATGTACTGGTTGGGCACAGGAGTACATTCAGCCAGAGACTCATTCCACCGAGATGCAACACTGAGCGTCATAGGAAGTCATTCCTCCATGTGGCCATCAAACTTTACAACTCATCCCTTGGAGGGTCAGACACCCTGAGCCAATAGGCTGGTCCTAGACTTATTTCCTGGCATAATTGACATACTATTATTTAATTATTTATGGCTTTATATTGCTATATTTATACTCTGTTCTTGGTTGGTACAACTGTAATGAAACCAAATTTCCCCCGGGATCAATAAAGTATGACTATGACTATGACTTATTTGGTGGCTGATAGACAACTCCCGCAAGTGATTTTTTTTTCCTTTTACTGTTCCTAATCTCTAACCAGATGGATTCATCATTCTGCTCCTTAAATCTTATATCATCTCTCACTATCGCGCTGATCTCATCCTTAATTAAGAGTACTACCCCACCACCCTTGCCTTCCTGCCTGTCCTTCCTTTCATTGCCAAGATGGTGCTGCGTACGGCAGCTGTGTTGCAAGCTGCGTACCAGCTTTACAGTGTACTGCTAATTTCTGCAATTTCCTTTGCATTTCTTGTTCAAGAAGCTGATACTCACATCAGGTATGATAGACTGACTATTCTGAACATTGGGAAGACAGCATTTACCCACAATGTGCCGCCTTTTCTACACTGGGAAACCCTGCTTACACGATCCATGAGAGGCTCACTTATTACACTGTCCCTGCCTTGGAAGCAGTGCTGGAGGCAAGGGAGAAGGGCTGGCGTCCTAGTGAGGTTGAGACAGCATGCTAATTGGCCACCAATCCCTAGCATACTCTGGCTAACATTCAGTCCCAGGACAATAAGCTACATGAATTGAGAGAGAATCTCCTACCTGGGGGAAACAATGGAATGCAACGTTTTGTGCTTCATGGAGACCTGGTTGATGGAGGAGATATCGGATCATGCCATCAAGCCCTCTGGATTCTTCCTGTTCCGAGCAGACAGGTCTAAAAGCCTCTCTGGGAAGGAGGTGAGTAGGCTTCATTGTCAATAATGCTTGGTGCAAGCCCAGGAATATGCATGCCCTCAAATCCTTTTGTTCCCCAGATCTGGAGTACTTTGTGATCCTGTATAGACCTTTCTGGCTGCCTAGAGAGTTCACAGCTGTTATAATCTCAGCTATGTATATTCTGCCACAGGCTGATGGTGACCTGGCTCTCAGGGAACTGCACGAGACCATCAACACGCTCGAGACTGTACACCCGGAGGCTGCTTTCATCATCACCAGAGACTTTAAGCGAGTGCCACTGGCTAAAGTCTCTCCGAAGTTTTGTCAACACATCCGGGTGAGCACAAGGGGAGATAGCATACTCGACCACTGCAACTCTCCCTTCCGTAATGCTTACAAAGTGCTCCTCCGTCCACCAATTGGGAAGTCTGACCACTCCTCCACTCTGCTTCTGCTTGTGTACAGGCAGAAGCTGAAACAAGAGGCGGCCATATTTAAAACCGTCCACTATTGGTTCGACCGATCAGCCTTCATGCCATTGGACTGCTTTGATGACGTCAACTAGAATGTATTTCGTGGTGAGGATGTCTCCAAGTTCACGGAAGGGGTCACCAGCTTCAACCGGAGGTGCATCGAGGATGTTGTCCCCCAAAAATCAGTCAGGATCTATCCAAACCAGAAACTCTGGGTCAATAATTCTGTGCGCGCTGCACTTACTGCGCAAGACAGAGCTTACGCTGTCGGTAACCACCAGGAACTCAAGAAATGCAGCTATGATCTATGCAAAGTCATCCAGGCACTGAAATGACAATACAGGGACAAAGATCCAGACACAACTCTCCACTAACAACACACACAGCTTATGGCAAGGTCTGCACACCATCGCAGACTTCAAAGCTAAACACATTGGTGCTGCCAACGTCGCTGCCTCTCTCCCGGATAAGCTAAATCATTCTTACACCCGGTTCGATGTCACCAACACTGAGGAGAGCCATCGATGCAACCTGCACCTTGGTCATACCTAGGGCTGAAGTAGCTGAAGTACACAGGTGTTTTCAACTAGTGGACAGCCACAAGGCTGCGGGACCAGACGGCATCCCAGGGTGCATAATCAGAGTGTACGCGGCACAACTAGTAGGCGTGTTTGCAGAAATTTTTAACCTCCCTCTCTCCCAGTGTAGAGTGCCACCCTCCCCACTTCAACACATCCACCATTGTCCCTGTACCTAAAAAGACCAAGTAACATGTCTGAACGACTGGCGTCCTGTCGCACTCACCTCAATAATAAGCAAATGCTTTGAGAGGCTGGTCAAGGATTACATCCACGGCTTGCTACCACCCTTTAATTCACCTACCATCACAACCAATCAACAGGCAATGCAATAACCACAGTTCTACATACTGTCCTTACACACCTGTAGATGAGGGACGCTTATGTGAGAATGCTGTTCTTGGACTACAGTGCAGCTTTCAACATCATAATTCCCTCCAGGTTCAGCAAGAAGCTCAGAGACCTCAGCCTTCACCCTGCCTTGTGTAGATGGATCCTGGACTTCTTGGTAAGAGTGGGCTCCCTCACCTCCACCGCTCTGCCCCTCAACACAGGAGCCCCTCAGGGCTGTGTGCTAAGTCCCTTCCTTTGATCTCTGTGTATCCATGACTGTGTCGCCACCCACAGCTCCAATCTGCTAATTAAACTCTGCAGGGGTGCAGATGATACTGCATTGATTGGCCTTATCTCAAATAATGATGAGGCACCGACAGAGAAGAAGTCATCACCCTGACACAGTGCTGTCAAGAAAATAACCTCTCCCTCAATGTCACAAAAACAAAGGAGCTGATTGTGGATTACAGGAGGAATGGAGAAAGGCTAACCCCTATCGACATCAATGGATCTAGGGTTGAGAGGGTGAACACCTTTAAGTTCCTCGGTATACACATCACCAAGGACCTCACTTTGTCTGTACATATTGGCTATGTGGTGAAAAAGGCACAACATCACCTCTTTCACCTCAGACAGTTGAAGAAATTTGGCATGGGTCCCTAAATCTGAAGGACTTTCTACAGGGGCACAATTAAGAGCATCCTGACTGGCTGTATCACTGCCTGGTATGGGAACTGTACTTCCCTCAATCGCCGGACTCTGCAGAGAGTGGTGCGGACAGCCCAGTGCATCTGTAGATGTGAACTTCCCATTCTCCAGGACATATACAGAGACAGGTGCGTAAAAAGGGCCTGAAGGATCATTGGGGACCCAAGTCACCCCAGCCACAAACTGTTCTAGCTGCTACTATCCGGGAAGCAGTACCACAGCATTAAAGCCAGGATCAACAGGCTCCGGGACAGCTTCTTCCACCAGGCTATCAGACTGATTAATTCACTGAGAATTGTATTTCTCAGCTATATTGACTGTTCTGATGTATATCTTACTGTAATACTATTAATTACAAATTACTATAATTTGCACATTCAGAGGCATGACGTAAAGATTTTTACTCGTCATGTATGTGAAGGATGTGAGAAATAAAGTCAATTCAATTCAATTCTGTATTACCTGATATCCTTGGATATTTAATTCCAATCCTCTCCACCCTGCAACTATGTTTCTGTAATGGCCATTGTCATACACTTTTACACTGATTTGAGCCACAAATTCACTGACCTTGTTACAAATACTATGGGAATTCAGATTAAATGCCCTTTCCCTCATTATTTGGCATGCGGCCAAGTGGTTAAGGCATTTGTCTAGTGATCTGAAGGTCGCTAGTTCGAGCCTCAGCTGTGGCAGCGTATTTGTGCCCTTGAGCAAGGCACTTAATCACACATTGCTATAGTGTCTGTGCGAGGAGTGGTGCCCACACAGACTTCCAATCTGCACCTTGTAAGGCCTGAAAATGCCCGATGCAGGCCTCTCATGGTCTGAGTCGACGTTCCCCCCCCCCTCATATGCCTTTAAAATCTAGTAATCTTTGCCTCTTATGCATCTGACTTTTCTGCACTCCACCCTTACTTTCCTCTTTTTTAACTTTTGCTTTTACTCTATCCACACTTTTACTTTATCCATACTTCTCCAATCGGTTGAACCCATCACTCCTGCTATCCCCTCATAGGGGATTCCATAGTGAGGGGGACAGACAGGAGGTTCTGTCAGCCTGATAGGATATCCGCATGATGTATTGCCTCCCAGGTGCCAGGGTACAGGATGTCTCGGATCGGGTGCTAAGTATACTGAAGAGAGAGGGTGACCAGCCAGAAGTCTTGGTACAGGTTGGTACCAATGACATAGGAAGAAAAAGGGAGAAGGTCCTGAAGAGAGAATTCAGGGAGTTAGGTAGGAAGCTGAAAGGCAGGACCACTAGTGTAGTAATCTCAGGATTGCTGCCTATGCCTCGTGCTAGTGAGTGCAAGAATAGCATGATCAGACATATTAATATGTGGCTGAGAGACTGGTGTAGGGGGCAAGGATTCACATTCCTGGATCATTGGGGCTTCATCTGGGGGAGGTATGACTGGTACAAAAAGGATGGGTTACACCTGAACTCAAAGGGGTCCAATATCATCGCAGGCACATTTAAAAGAGCTATTAGGGAGAGTTTAAACTAATTTGGCAAAGGGATGGGAACCGGAGTGATAGGGCTGAGGAAGAGCAAAACATAAATAAATCAAAGATAGTGTGCAACAGAGATTATAGAAAGAACAGGCAGGAGATGAAGCTTAATCAAAACCAGTGGCATGAGTTACAGGGCAATAGAGGCATGGTGCAGTTAAAACAGAAAGCAACAAATACTGGACTGAGAGTGTTCTATTTGAATGCAAGCAGCATAAGGAATAAAATGGACAATCTTGAAATTCAGCTACAGATTGGCAAATATGACGTTGAAACTTGGCTAAAGGATGGCTGCCATTGGGAACTGAACATCCAAGGATATACGGTATATCGGAAAGATAGGTTAGTAGGCAGAGGAGGTGGTGTAGCTCTGTGTATAAGGAATAATATTGAATCATTAGAAAGAGATAACATTGGATTGGAAGGTTTAGAGTCTCTATGGGTTGAGTTAAGAAATGGAAAGGGTAAAAGGACCCTAATGGCAGTTGTATACATACAGACCTCCAACAGCAGCCGGGATGTGGATTACAAATTAAAGCAGGAGATAGAAAAGGCATGCCAGAAGGGCAATATCACGATAATCATTGGGGATTTTAACATGAAAGTGGATTGGGAAAACCAGGTCAGTACTGGAGAGAAAATTTGTAGAATATCCAAGGGATGGCTTTTTAAAACAGCTTGTTGTTGAGCCCACTAGGAGATCGGCTGTGCTGGATTGGTTGTGCAATGATCCACAGGTAGATAAAAGAACTTAAGGTAAGGGAACCCTTAGGGAACAGTGATCACAATATGATCGAGTTCACATTGAAATTTGAGAGGGAAAAATAAAATCCAAAGTGTCCATATTTCAGTGGAATAAAGAAAATTACAATGGCATGAGAGGGGTACCGGCCAAGGTGACTGGAAAGGAACATTTGCAGGAAAGACAGCAGAGCAGCAATGGCTGGAGTTTCTGCAAAAAATGAGGGAAATACAAGACAGATATATTCCAAATAAGAATTAATTTTCAAAGGGAAGAAGGACACTACCGTGGCTGACAAGTGAAGTCAGAGCCAAAGTAAAAGCAAAAGCGAGGGCATACAAGGAAGCCAGAGCTAGTGGGAAGATAAAGAATTGGGGAGCTTTTAAAAACTTGCAGAAGTAAACTAAGAAAGTCATTAAGAAGGAAAAGATGTATTATGAGAGGAAGCTGGCGACTAATATCAAAGAAGGTACTAAAAGCTTTTATAAGTATATAAAGGGTAAAAGAGGGTCAAGGATAGATATAGGACCGATAGAAAATGATGCTGGAGATATTGTAATGAGAAATGCAGAGATGGCAGAGGAACTGAATGCATATCTTGCATCAGTCTTCACAGTGGAAGACATCTGCAGTATACCTGACATTCACGAGTGTCAGAGAAGTTTGTGCAGTGAAAATTATGACTGAGAAGGTGCTCAGAAAGCTTAATGGTCTGAGGGTCAATAAATCTCCTGGACCTGATGGAATGCACTCTTGGGTTCTGAAGGAAGTAGCTGGAGAGATTGCAGAGGCATTACAGACGATCTTTCAAGAATTAATAGATTCTGGCATTGTACTGGAAAATTGCAAATATTATTCCGCTATTTAAGAAGGGTGCGAGGCAGCAGAAAGGAAACAGTAGACCTGTTAGCCTGACATCAGTGGTTGGGAAATTGTTGGAATCGTTTGTTAGGGATGAGATTATGGAGTACCTGGAGGCACAGGACAAGATAGACCAAAGCCAGCATGGTTTCCTGAAAGGAAAATCCTGCCTGACTAACCTACTGCAATTCTTTGAGGAAATTACAAGCAGGGTAGACAAAGGAGATGCAGTAGACGTGGTGTACTTGGAATTTCAGAAGACTGTTGACAAGGTGCCGCACATGAGACTGCTTAGAATTAAAGTGAACTTACTAGCATGTGTGGAGCAATGGCTGGTTGGCAGAAAACAGAGAGCAGGAATAAAGGGATCCTATTCTGGCTGGCAAACACAAGGAATTCTGCAGATGCTGGAAATTCAAGCAACACACATCAAAGTTTTTGGTGAACACTATTAAGAGTAAGGACTAATTTCACTAGACGGAGCAGAGTGGTGGTAGAGGGGAACTGATTAGGTCTGGAATCCAAAAAGAAGCGGAGAGCTTTGAGACCTTCCTGATGGGGGATGGAAGTATATAGGGACTGGACATCCATGGTGAAAATAAAGCGGTGGGGGCCAGGGAACTTAAAATCATCGAAAAGTTTAAGAGCGTGAGAAGTGTCACGAACATAGGTAGGAAGGGCACCAGCAACTTTGATGTGTGTTGCTAATCTGGCTGGTACGGGTCACCAGTGGAATTACACAGGAGTCGGTGTTGGGACCGCTGCTTTTTACGATGTATGTCAATGATTTGGATTATAGGATCAATGGATTTGTGACTAAATTTGCCTGTGATACAAAGATAGGTGGAGGAGGTGATAGTGTTGCGGAAACAGAGAGCCTGCAGAGAGACTTAGATAGTTTATGGGAATGGGCAAAGAAGTGGCAAATGAAATACAATGTTGGAAAGTATATGGTCATGCACTTTGGTGGAAGAAGTAAGGAGGCAGACTATTATTTAGATGGGGAGAGAATTCAAAATGCAGAGATGCAAAGGGACCTGGGAGTCCTCATGCAGGATACCCTAAAGCAAGGGTGGCCAACCTTTTACATTCCATGCGTCAATTTTTTCACATACGAGTTCTATATTAACATATTTTTACAAGAATTGAATGGGAGTACAAGAGTTGTATGGCGCATCTGAACTTGTGCGTGAAAAAATTTATGCATGGAATGTAAAAGGTTGGTCACCCCTGCCTCCAGGTTAAGTCAGTGGTGAAGAAGGCAAATACAATGTTGGCATTCATTTCTAAAGGTATGGAATATAAGAGCAGGGATGTGATGATGAGGCTCTATAAGGCACTCGTGAGACCACACTTGGAGTATTGTGTGCAGTTTTGGGCTCCCTATTTTAGAAAGGAAATACTGACATTGGAGGAGATTCACGAGAATGATCCCAGGAATGAAAGGGTTACCGTATGAGGAACGTCTGGCTACTCTTGAGCTGTATTCCCTGGAGTTCAGGAGAATGAGGGTGGTCTCAGAAACATTTTGGATGTTATAAGGCCTGAACAAATTAGATATGGCAAAGTTATTTCCATGGTAGGGGAGTCCAGGTCAAGTGGGCATGACTTCAGGATTGAAAGATGTCCATTTAGAACTGAAATGTGGAGAAATTACTTTAGTCAGAGGATGGGAAATCTGTGGAATTTGTTGCCATGAGCGGCTGTGGAGGCCAAGTCATTGGGTGTATTTAAGGCAGAGATAGATTCTTGAAAAGGCATCAAAGGGTATGGGGTAAAAGCAGGGGAGTGGGGATGACTAGAAGAATTGGATCAGCCCATGATTGAATGGTGGAGCAGACTCGAAGAGCCAAATGGCCTACTTCTGCTCCTATTTCTTATGGTTTTATGGCCTTATGTTATTTAGTTTAAATACCTATCCAAACCCTAGTTATGCAATTCGCAAGGATCCAGGTCCCATCATGGTTTAGATGGAGCCTGTCCTGATGAAACAGCTCCCTCCTTCCCCAATACTGGTGCTAATTTCCCATGAACTCAAACCCACTTCTCCCTGACCAATCCTTGAGGCATGCAATTAACTCTCTAATCTTCTTAACGCTGTGCCAATTTGTATGTGGGTCAGGAGACCGAGGACTGGAGACTGGAGAGAAGGGACAGGAGACTGGAAACTGGAAACTGCATTCTGGAGACTGGAGGCAGGTGACTGGAGACTGGAGATGAGAGAATGACTGGAGACTGGACACAGAATAGAGACTGGAGACAGGAGGCTGGAGAGAAGGGACAGGAGACCGGAAACCGGAAACTGCATTCTGGAGACCAGAGATGGGTGACTGGAGACTGGAGACGAGAGGATGACTGGAGACTGGACACAGACTGGAGACAGAAGACTGGACACTGCAGACTGGAGACAGGAGACCTGAGAGAGGAGTCTGGAGACAGGTGACTGGAGACCTGAGATTGTGGGCTGGAGACAGGAAACTGAAGAGTGGAGACTGAATGCTAGGTACAGACTGAAGATGGGAGACTAGAGACTGGAGACAGACTGAAAACTGGAGACTGGACACTGTTTACTGGGGACCAGAGACTGGATACAGCGACGGGGACCAGAAACTTGAGACTAGGGACTGGAGATGGGTGAGTGGTGACGGAGACTGGAGTCCAGTTTGGGGACTGGAGGATGGAAAGAGACTGGAGTCTGGAGACTGGATACAGACAGGAGACAGGAGAGCAGAGACCAGAGACAGGAGACTGGGGACTGGAGATTGGACCATGGATATAGACCTTAGGCTTAAAATGGAAACTGGAGACTGCAGACTGGATACAGACAGCAGTCTGGTGAATGGAGAGAAACTGGAGACTGGAAAATGGAGACCGAAGACTAGACTGGAAACCAGAGATTGGATACCTTAAACTGGAGACCAGATACCCGAGACTGAGTACCAGAGACTGGAGACTGCAGACCTCAGCCTGGAGACCGCAGACAGGAGACTGGACACTGGAGACTAAAGGTTGGGGACTGGAGACCAGAAACTGGAAACTGCATTCTGGAGAGCAGAGATGGGTGACTGGAGACTGAAAACTGGAGGCGAGAGATTGACCAGATACTGGAAACAGATTAGACTCAGGAGACTGGACACTGCAGACTGGACATTAGATGCAGACTGGAGTTGGGAGACTGGAGACTGGAGAGAAGGCACAGGAGATTGGAAACTGGAAGCTGCATTCTAGAGACTGGAGACAGGTGACTGGAAACTGGAAGCTGCATTCTAGAGACTGGAGACAGGTGACTGGAGACTGGAAACTGGAGACGAGAGAATGACTGGAGACTGGGCACAGCATGGAGACTGGAGAGTGGAGGCTGGATGCTAGATACAGACTGGAGACTAGAAACTGAAGACAGACTAAAAACTGGAGACTAGAAACTGGAGACAGGAGACTGTTTACTGGACACCAGAGATTGGATATGGAGACGGGGACTAGAAGCTCAAGACTAGGGACTGGAGATGGGTGAGTGGAGATTGAGACTGTTGACCGAGAATCAGGGCCTGGAGATGACAGACCAGAGTTTGGGGACTGGACGATGGAAAAAGACTGGAGTCTGGTGACAAGAGACTGGAGACTGGAGACCAGAGGCTGGAGACCTGAGATTGGATACTCTAGATCTGCCACCAGAAAGCTGAGACTGAGTACCGGAGACTGAATACTGCAGACCTGAGCACCTGAGCATGGAGACTGGAGACTGGGGACGGGAGAATGGTAACAGACTGGAGACTGGAGAATAGAGAGTGACTGGAGACAAGACACAGGAGTCTGAAGACTGGAATTGGTGACATCTGTCTGGAGACTGGAGAAAGAAGACAGGAGAACGGAGACTGGCAACCAGAATATGGAGACCGGAGACTGGTGACTGGAAACTGGAGACTGGAGACCGGAGTCTGGAGACTGGAGATCAGAGACCAGAAACTCGAGACGACAGACCTGAGACTGAAGGCTGGAGACTGTCTTATATATGATGGAAACAGACTAGAAACTAGAGACTAGAGACTGGAAACTGGAGACAGAATGGAGCCTGGACGCTGGAGACAGGATACAGACTGGAGAGCGGAAACTGGAGAATTGAGAAAAGAGACTAGAGACTGGAGAATGGAGACTGAAGTCCAGAGACCAGAAACTAGAGCCGAAGACCAGAGACCCAAAAATGTAGACGAAGTACTTTAGACATCAGATCAGAGCAGAGCATACTGAAAATTGGAGACTGGAGCTGGTGACAGTGTCTGGAGACTGGATACTGGAGATTGGAGAGAGGTGGATTCAGAATTGGCTTGCCTGCAGAAGGCAGAGGGTGGTGGTGGAGGGAGTACATTCAGATTGGAGGATTGTGACTAGTGGTGTCCCACAAGGATCTGTTCTGGGACCTCTACTTTTCGTGATTTTTATTAACGACCTGGATGTGGGGGTAGAAGGGTGGGTTGCCAAGTTTGCAGATGACACAAAGGTTGGTGGTGTTGTAGATAGTGTAGAGGATTGTCAAAGATTGCAGGGAGACATTGATAGGATGCAGAAGTGGGCTGAGAAGTGGCAGATGGAGTTCAACCCGGAGAAGTGTGAGGTGGTACACTTTGGAAGGACAAACTCCAAGGCTGAGTACAAAGTAAATGGCAGGATACTTGGTAGTGTGGAGGAGCAGAGGGATCTCGGGGTACATGTCCACAGATCCCTGAAAGTTGCTTCACAGGTGGATAGGGTAGTTAAGAAAGCTTATGGGGTGTTAGCTTTCATAAGTCGAGGGATAGAGTTTAAGAGTCGCAATGTAATGATGCAGTTCTATAAAACTCTGGTTAAGCCACACTTGGAGTACTGTGTCCAGTTCTGGTCACCTCACTATAGGAAGGATGTGGAAGTATTGGAAAGGGTACAGAGGAGATTTACCAGGATGCTGCCTGGTTTAGAAAGTGTGCATTATGATCAGAGATTAAGGGAGCTAGGGCTTTACTCTTTGGAGAGAAGGAGGATGACAGGAGACATGATAGAGGTGTACAAGATAATAAGAGGAATAGATAGAGTGGATAGCCAGCGCCTCTTCCCCAGGGCACCACTGCTCAATACAAGAGGACATGGCTTTAAGGTAAGGGGTGGGAAGTTCAAGGGGGATATTAGAGGAAGGTTTTTTACTCAGAGAGTGGTTAGTGCGTGGAATGCACTGCCTGAGTCAGTGGTGGAGGCAGATACACTAGTGAAGTTTAAGAGACTACTAGACAGGTATATGGAGGAATCTAAGGTGGGGACTTATATGGGAGGCAGAGTTTGAGGGTCGGCACATCATTGTGGGCCGAAGGGCCTATACTATGTGGTACTATTCTATGTTCTATGTTCTATGTTCTAAACCGGAGAACAGAGACTAGAAACCAGAGTATGGAGACTGGAGACTGTTGACTGGAAACTGGAGACTGGAGAGAGGTGACAGGAGAATGGAGACTGGAAACCAGAGTATGGAGACCAAAGAGCCAGAGACCAGAGACCCAACAATGTAGACCAGGTACTTTAGACATCAGAGCAGGGACAGCATACTGAAAATTGGAGACTGGAGCTGGTGACAGCTGTCTGGAGACTGGAGACTAAAGGTCAGAAACTCAAGATGACAGACCAGCGACTGGAGGCTGGAGACTGTATAATATATGATGGAAACAGACTAGAGACTAGAGACTTGAGACTGCAGACTGGAGACAGACTGGAGTCTGAAGGCTGGAGACTGGAGACTGGAAACTGGAGAACATAGAACAGAGGCCAGAGACCAGAGACTAGAGACTGGAGACTGGAGACTGGAGTCTGGAGTTCAGAGATCAGAGACTAGATACTTCAAAATGGATACCAGCTACTTGACACATCAGAGCAAGACTGTATACTGAAAACTGGAGACTGGAGACTATTCAACAGCAAACACAGTCTCAATGGCTCTTCACACGGCTTTAGACCACCCAGACAACACAAACACCTATGTCAGGATGCTATTCATCAACAATAGCTCAGCATTTAAAACCATCATTCCCACAATCCTGATTAAGAAGTTGCAGAACCTGGGCCTCTGTACCTCCCTCTACAATTGTATCCTCAATGTCCTAACCAGAAGATCACAGTCTATGCAGATTGGTGGTAACATATCCTCCTTGCTGATGATCAACACTGGCGCACCTCAGGGGTGTGTGCTTAGCCCACTGCTCTACTCTCTCTATACACATGACTGTGTGGCTAGGCATAGCTCAAATACCATCTATAAATTTGCTGATGATACAACCATTGTTGGTAGAATCTCAGGTGGTGACGAGAGGGTGTACAGGAGTGAGATATGCCAACCAGTGGAGTGGTGCTGCAGCAACAACCTGGCACTCAACGTCAGTAAGTCAAAAGAGCTGATAGTGGACTTCAGGAAGGGTAAGACGAAGGAGCACATACCAATCCTCATAGAGGGATCAGAAGTGGAGAGAGTGAGCAGCTTCAAATTCCTGGGTGTCAAGATCTCTGAGGATCTAACCTGGTCCCAACATATTGATGTAGTTATAAAGCAAGACAGTGGCTATACTTCATTAGGAGTTTGAAGAAATTTGGCATGTCAACAAATACACTCAAAATCTTCTACAGTTGTACTGTGGAGAGCATTCTGACAGGCTGCATCACTGGTACAGAGGGGCTACTGCACAGTTCCGAAAGAAGCTGCAGAAGATTGTAAATCTAGTCAGCTCCATCTTGGGCACTAGCCTACAATGTACCTAGGACATCTTTAGGGAGCGATGTCTCAGAAAGTCAGTGTCCATTATTAAGGACATCCAGCACCCAGGGCATGCCTTTTTCTCACTGTTACCATCAGGTGGGAGGTCCAGAAGCCTGAAGGCACACACTCAGTGATTCAGGAACAGCTTCTTCCCCTCTGCCATCTGATTCTTAAATAGACATTGAAGCTTTGGACACTACCTCACTTTTTTAAAATTATACAGTATTTCTGTTTTTGCATGTTTTTAAAATCTATTCAAGATACGTAATTGATTTACTTGCTTAATTATTATTATTATTATGTTTTATTCATTTTTTTTCTCAGCTAGATTATGTATTGCATCGAACTGCTGCTGCTAAGTTAACAAATTTCACGTCACATGCCGGTGATAATAAACCTGATTCTGATTTTGAGATCAGTGACTGGAGCTGTTGACAGCTGTCTGGAAACTGGAGACTGGAGACTGGAGACTGGATACTAGATACTGGATACTGGAGACTGGAGACTGAAGACTGAAAACCAGAATATGGAAACAGGAGACTGGTGACTGAAAACTGGAGACAGGAGACCGGAGACCAGAAACTCGAGATGACAGAGCAGAAACTGGAGATAGGAGACTTGAAGCTGGAGACAGGACACTGGAGAATGGAGACAGGAATGGGAGACTGGTGAGAGCGTAGAAACCAGAGTCTGTAAGGAGACTGCAAACTGGACAAAAACTGGAGGCTGGAGACTGTTGACAGCAGACTGGAGAGTGGAGACTGGAGGCTGGGGACCGGGGATTGAAGACAGGAGACAGCTGACTGGAGACTGGAGACGAGACAGGGGGAACAGAAGTCCAAAGTCTGGGGACTGGGGATAGGGAACAGGGGACAGGGGACTGGGGACTGGAGAATGGAGACTGGACACTGGAGAATTATACTGAAGACTGGAATGTGGAGACCAGAGACCGTAGCCTGGAGACTGAAAGCAGACTGGATACTGGACACAGCTGGAGACTGGAGACTGAGGACATGAGACTCAAGACCGGAGACAGCTGACTGGAGACTGAAGACTGAAGACTGAAGGATGGGTACTGGAAACAGGACAATAGAGACAGACTGGAGTCTGGAACAGAAGACAGGAGATTGGAAACTAGAGACCGGAGACTAGAGACCAGAAACAGATACTTGAGACTGGAGACCAGAGACTGGAGTCTGGAGACCGGAGACTGGACACCAGAGGTCATAGACCAGAAACTAGAGACTGAAGACTACAAACTGGAGACTTGAGACTGGAGACTGGAGACAGGAGATTGGAAACCAGGGACCAGAGGCTGGTGACAGGAGAATGGATACCGGAGACCATATAACAGAAACCCAAGACTGGAGACTAGAATCTGGGGACTGGAGACTGGTGACTGGTGACTGGAGGCTGAAGACTGGAGACAAGAGAGAGGGAACCAGAGACCAAAGTCTAAAAACCAGGGACTGGGGACTGGAGAATTGTAGTGAAGACTGGAAACCAGTGCCAGGAGTCGAGAGACCAGAGACTGGAGGCTGGAGACCAAAAACCGTAGCCCCGAGACTGAAAGCAGACTGGATATTGGCCACAACTGGAGACTGGGGATGTGAGACTCAAGACTGGAGACGCTGACTGGAGATTGGAGACTGAAGACCGGAGGCTGTGTACTGGAAACAGGACAATGGAGACAGACTGGAGTCTGAAACAGAATACAGGAGACTGGAAACGGGAGATGGGAGATGAGAGACCAGAAACAAATACTTAAGACTGGACACTGGAGACCGGACATTGGAGGCCATAGACCAGAAACTAGATACTGGGGACTGAAGACTGGAGACTGGGTACTGCAAACTGGAGACTGGAGAGAGGGAACAGGAGACCAGAGACTACAAACTGGAGACTGGAGATGAGTGACTGGAGACTGGAGTCTGGAGACTGGGACTGGAGAAAGGAGAATGGAAATTGGAGACTGAAGTCTAGAAATAGGAGACCAGAGACCAGAGCCTGGTCCAGACCAGAGCCTCATTTCAAGAGAATGGAGACTGGGGGCTGGAGACTGGACACTGGACGATGGAGACAGACTGTGGTATGGAACTGGAGACCAGAGACTGGAGACTGGAGACAGACTGGAATCTGGAGACCAGAGTCTGGTGACTGAAGACGGGAGACGGGAGACTGGAGACTGGGACTGGAGATAGGAGAATGGAAATGGGAGACCGAAGTCTGGAGACCAGATACCAGAGACTAGAGACCAGAAACTGAAGACTAGACACTTGAGACTGGAAACTGAAGACTGGAGACAGGAGATCAGAGACCGAAGACCATAGAAAAGAAACTTGAAACTGGAGACTAGAATCTTAAGACTGGTGACTGGAGGCTGAAGACCGGAGACTGGAGATTGGAGACTGGGGATGGGAGGCTGATGAGAGAGTGGAGACTAGAGACTGGAAGCAGACTGGAGACAAGAGGTTTAAGCTGAGTAACCAGAAACTGGAACCAGTGGTCTGAGGCAGAGGGGTCAGGTTTTGGCTCATTTGGGCTTTGGTGAGGTAAATGGGTAATTGGACCATTTTTTTTCCCTTGCATTTTTTTTTTGGAGGAATAGAGAGCATGTCTGTAGCGTTAGTACTCTGAGTGTCAGATGTGTTGATCCTTAGAATCTTGCAGTCTCCCAGATGGCCACATCTGCTCCAGGTGCACCAAGATGCAGCCTCTGAGAGACTGTGTTAGGGATCTAGAGCTGTGGCTTGATGACCTACAGCTTATTAGGGAAAGTGAGTAGAAGATAGATAGGAGCTACAGGGAGTTAGACACCTTGAGGCTGCAGGAGTTAGATAAGTGGGTGAGGGTCAGGGAAGAGATGGGAAGAGCTCAGATAGTAGAGATCACCCCTGTGACCACCCCCCTCAGTAATCGTTACCTCGTTTTGCATGCTGTTGAGCGGGGTGACCTCACAGAGGATGACCACAGTGATCGAGTCCCTGGCACTGAACCTGGTTCGTGGTGCGGAAGGAAGAGAAGCTGAGGAATGCAGTAGTCATAGGGGATTCAATAGTGAGGGGAACAGAAGGAGGTTCTGTCAGCCTGATAGAGATACCTGCATGGTGAGTTGCCTCCCAGGTGCCAGGGTACGGGATGTATCAGATCAGGTGCTGAGTATTCTGAAGGGAGAGGGTGAACAGCCAGAGTCTTGGTACACATTGGTACCAATGACGTAGGTAGAAAAATGGAGGAGGTCCTGAAGACGGAATTCAGGAAGTTGGGTAGGAAGCTGAAAAGCAGGAACTCCAGGGTAGTAATCTCAGGATTGCTGCCTGTACGACGTACTAACGAGCGCAGGAAATGCATGATCAGGCATATAAATGCATGGCTGAGAGACTGGTGTAACGGGCAGGGCTTCGGGTTCCTGGATCATTGGGGCCTCTTCTAGGGGAGGTAGACTTGTACTAAAAGGACAGGTTACACCTGAACCCAAAGGGGTCCAATACCCAAGCAGGCAGGTTTAATAGAGCTGTTCAGGAGTGTTTAAACTAATTTGGCAAGGGGATGGGAAACCAGAGTGATAGGACGGAGGAAGGGAAAAACAGAAATAAATCAAAGATAGCATGAAACAGAGATGTTAGAAAGGACAGGCAGGAGATGAGGCTTAATCACAGGCAGTGGGATGAGTGACAGGGCAATAGAGGCGTGGTGCAGTTAAAACAGAAAGCAACAAATATTGGACTGAAAGTGTTATATCTGAATGCACGCAGCATAAGAAATAAAATGGACGATTTTGAAATTCAGCTACAGATTGGCAAGTATGACGTTGTGGCTAAATCTGAAACTTGGCTAAGGGACGGCTGCCATTGGGAACTGAACATACAAGGATATACGGTGTAGCGGAAGGATAGGTTAGTAAGCAGAGGGGGTGGTGTGGCCCTGTGTAGAAGAAATAATATTAAATCATTAGAAAGGGATGACATAGAATTGGAAGGTATAGAGTCTCTATGGGTTGAGTTAAGAAATGCCAAAGGTAAAAGGACCCTAATGGCAGTTATATACAGGCCTCCAAACAGCAGCCAGACTGTGGATTACAAATTACAGCAGGAGATAGAAAAGGCATGCCAGAAGGGCAATGTCATGATAATCATTGGGGATTTTAACATGAAGGTGGATTGGGAAAACAAGGCCAGTACTGGTCCTCAGGAGAGAGAATTTGTAAAATGTCTAAGGGATGGCTTTTTAGAACAGCTTGTTGTTGAGCTCACTAGGGGTCGGCTGTTGGGTGTTGTGCAATGATCCGGAGGTGATAAAACGGCTTAAGTTAAGGCACCCTTAGGGAACAGTGATCACAATATGATCGAGTTCACTTTGAAAGGAGAAACTAAATTCCAATGTGTCGGTATTTCAGTGGAATAAAGGAAATTACAATGGCATGAGAGGGGAACTGGCTGAAGTTGACTGGAAAGAGACACTAGCAGGAAGGACAGCAGAGCAGCAATGGCTGGAATTTCTGCGAAAAATGAGGGAAGTGCAAGACAGATATATTCCAAATAAGAAGAAATTTTCAAATGGAAGAAGGACACTACCATGGCTGACAAGTGAAGTCAGAGCCAAAGTAAAAGCAAAAGCGAGGGCATACAAGGAAGCCAAATCTAGTGGGAAGATAGAGGATTGGGGAGCTTTTAAAAACTTGCAGAAGGAAACTAAGAAAGTCACTAAGAAGGAAAAGATGAATTATGAAAGGAAGCTGGTAATATCAAATAAGATACTAAAAGCTTTTTTAAGTATATAAAGGGTAAAAGAGAGTTGAGGGAAAATATAGAACCAATAGAAAATGATGCTGGAGATATTGTAATGAGAGACACAGAGATGGCAGAGGAACTAAATGCGTATTTTTCATCAGTCTTCACAGTGGAAGACATCTGCAGTATACCAGACATTCAAGAGTGTCAGGAAAGTGAAGTATGTGCAGTGAAAATTATGACTGAGAAGGTGTTCAGGAAGCTTAATGGTTTGAGGGTGGATAAATCTCCTGGACCTGATGGATGCACCCTTGTGTTCTGAAGGAAGTAGATGGAGAGATTGCAGAGGCATTAATAATGATCTTTCAAGAATTAATAGATTCTGGCATTGTACCGGATGACTGGAAAATTGCAAATGTTACTCCACAATTTAAGAAGGGTGGGAGGCAGCAGAAAGGTAACTATGGACCTGTTAGCCTGACATCAGTGGTTGGGAAGTTGTTGGAATTGATTGTTAGGGATGAGGTTACATGACAAGGTAGGCCAAAGCCAGCATGGTTTCCTGAAAGGAAAATTCTGCCTGACTAACCTACTGCAATTCTTTGAGGAAATTACAAGCAGGGTAGACAAAGGAGATGCAGTAGATGTGTTGTACTTGGATTTTTAGAAGGCCTCTAACAAGGTGCCGCACATGAGGCTGCTTAGCAAGATAAGATCCCATGGAATTACTAGCATGGGTGGAGCATTGGCTGATTGGCAGAAAACACAGAGTGAAACTTCTGACTGGATTCTGGGGAGCGGAGACCAGAGACTGCAGATGATGGACCAGAGACTGGGAGCTGGAGAATGGCGACTAGACGAGGGAGACAAACTGGATTCTGGAACAGAAGACTGGAGACTGGACATTGGAAACTAGAACTGGTGACCAGAGACCAGAGACAAGAAACTGGAGACCAGATAATTAAGACAGGAGCTCAGAGTCTGGAGACTGGGGACCAGAGAATGGAGACAGGAGACTGGAGACTGGAAACAGCCGATTGGAGACTGGAGGCTGGGTACCAGAGACTGGAGGCTGGAGACTGGTGACTGGTGACTGGAAGCTGAAGACTGGAGACTGAAGAGAAGGGACAAGAGAGCAGAGACTAGAAACCTAAGGTTGGTGACTGGAGACAGTAGACTGGAGATCAGAGACCGGAGACTGGAGATGAGTGACCTGAGGCTGGAAACTGGAGTCTGGGAGATGGAGACAGACTGGAGTCTGTAACCAGTGACAGGAGACTGAAGTCTGGAGACTAGAGACTGGAGGCAGAGCAGAGTTTTGTGACCAGAGACTGGGGGCTGAATACTGGAGACTGGAACAGAAGACTGGAGACTGTACATTGGAAATTGGGGACTGGAGACCAGAGACTAGAGACCAGCAACTGGAGACCAGGTACTTGAAACAGGAGATCAGACTGTGACTGGAGACAGGAGGGGAATGACCAGAGTCCAGAGAATGAAGACTGAAGACATCTGACTGTAGACTGGAGACTGGAGATCTGAGGCGAGTGACTGGAATTTGGAGACTGGATGATGAAGACTGTCTGGAACTGGAGTCTGGAGACTGGAGATTGGAGACTGCAGACTAGAGACTAGAGACTGGAGGCAGAAGACATACTGCAGACTGGAGTCTGGAGACTTGAAAGCAGAGACCAGATACTCTACACAAGTGACTGGAGATTGGAGACGGGAATGACCAGAATCCAGAGAATGAAGACTGAAGACAGCTGACTGGAGACTGGAGACCTGAGGCGAGTGACTGGAATTTGGAGACTGAATGATGAAGACTGTCTGGAACTGGAGTCTGGAGACTGGAGTTTGGAGACTGCAGTCTAGAGACTAGAGACTGGAGGCAGGAGACAGACTGCAGACTGGAGACTGGAGACTTGAAAGCGGAGACCAGATACTCTACACAAGTGACCGGAGACTGAAGACTGGAAACGGAGATGGGAGATGGGAGATGGGAGACGGGAGACAAGTGAGAGAGTAGAGACCATATACTGGAGACTTGAGGCTGGAGGCTGGAGATTGGAGACTGAAGTCTGGAGGCTGGAGACTGGATGCTGGATGCTGAAGGCTGGAGGCTGGAGACTAGTAAGAGAGTAGAGACCATGTACTGTAGACTGGAGGCTGGTGACCAGAGCCTGAAGACTGGAGACAGCTGAATGGAGACTGGAGACCGGAGACTGGACCAAAGTGACCTGTGACTGGAGACTGATGACTGGACTATGGAGACACACTGGAGTGTGGAGTCTGGAGTCTGGAGTTCCCCATGTTCAAGGAGACATTTCATCCTGTCCTATCTCCCCATGTTGAAGGAGAAACCAAGCCCTTCCACCCTGTGTTCACTGACCACATTAAATAATGCCTCCAATTGAAATTTTCCTTCCTTGCTTTCAGATCATCCCACTTCCTCTCCCTCAGTACATCTGCACTACAACATTTAATTCTGTCTCCCATTTGTGGGAGAGGTGATGCAGAGGGGGTGCTGTATTGTGTGAGGGGCAGTACAGAGAGAATACAGTACCATGTTCCAGCCTCCAGGGTAGACATGGAGCAGTGTGGATGGAGTGCCAGACTGTCAGGAGTACAGTGGAGAGGAAGCTCTTTACACCTACTATCTTCTTTCTAAAATCTCAGTCTAGATGTAGGGTCACAGCTTGACACAATGGCCATCTTTCTGCTTTCACAGATGCTGCTTGACTCACTGAGTTCCTCCAACAGTTTGTTTATTGCTCCTGCAGTCACTTGTGTCTCTCTGAAGTGGAATTGTTTCTCTGAAAGGTTGTGACTCCGGAGCACA
This sequence comes from Mobula hypostoma, assembly GCF_963921235.1. NCBI lineage: Eukaryota > Metazoa > Chordata > Chondrichthyes > Myliobatiformes > Myliobatidae > Mobula > Mobula hypostoma. Next base: position 33,296,712 of record NC_086101.1, read on the forward strand.
TTCAAAATGTGCATGGCCAACCTTTGAACAACAAAAAAGAAAAAGGAAAAAGGTTGACATCTTTCCTATAATTCTGTGACCAGAACTGTACACAATACTCCAAATTTGGCCTTACCAATGCCTTGTACAATTTTAACATTACATCCCAACTCCTATACTCAAAGCTCTGATTTATAAAGGCCAGCATACGAAAAGCTTTCTTCACCACCCTATCCACATGAGATTCCACCTTCAGGGAACTATGCACCATTATTCCTAGATCCCTCTGTTTTACTGCATTCATCAATGCCCTACCATTTACTATGTATGTCCTATTTTGATTAGTCCTACCAAAATGTAGCACCTCACATTTATCAGCATTAAACTCCATCTGCCATCTTGCAGCCCACTCCTCTAACTGGCCTAAAACTCTCTGCAAGCTTTGAAAACCCGCTTCATTATCCACAACGCCACCTATCTTAGTGTCATCTGCATACTTACTAATCCAATTTACCACCCCATCATCCAGATCATTAATATATATGACAAACAACATTGGACCCAGTACAGATCCCTGAGGCACACCACTAGTCACTGGCCTCCAATCTGACAATCAGTTATCCACCACTACTCTCTGGCGTCTCCCATCCAGCCACTGCTGAATCCATTTTACTACTTCAATATTAATACCTAACGATTGAACCTTCCTAACTAACCCTCCATATGGAACCTTGTCAAAGGCCTTACTGAAGTCCATATAGACAACATCCACCACATTACCCTCATCAACTTTCCTAGTAACTTCTTCAAAAAATTCAATAAGATTTGTCAAACATGACCTTCCATGCACAAATCCATGTTGACTGTTCCTAATCAGACCCTGTCTATCCAGATAATTATATATACCATCTCTAAGAATACTTTCCATCAATTTACCCACCACTGACGTCAAACTCACAGGCCGATAATTGCTAGGTTTACTCTTAGAACCCTCTTTAAACCCTTTTTGAACATTTCTTGTTAAACATGTTTTAAAAAAAATCAAGTTTCCAAATAATACTCCACTTCTTCCCAAATGTAAATTCTTCAACAACTTCTGCATCACAACAATCCAAAAAGTAACTCTATTTCCTGTATTGTACATAAATATTTCTCGTAGCTACACGTTCCTGACCTCATGAGTTTTCGGTGTAGCAGTTTCTACTGTTTCATTAAGTCATTCCACTTTAAATGAACTCGCAGTTCTTTTGCACTTTACGTCCTTTTCTACTTTGGAATTTGACATAGTGAATCAATAATTTCTTCAATAAAAACAGTACAAATAAGCCAGTTCTGAAATCTGAAGACAAATCATCGCAAACTCCACGTTGTCAACACTGTCCACATCAGAAACTGGAAAAGGAAATGTAATTGTGTACGATCATGAATATCTTAACATGCCAATGAGGTAGAGGGTGACAACCTTTTGTGCACCGTTTAAATTTTTTGTGCGCTAGAGGCAAAAGAAGGGTTCATGTGCACACACGCACACCTTAGAGGGAGCATTGCTCAGATCTCTGATCGGTATTCATAGTCCTTCCGCAGCAGACTAAGGTAAGTCAGAAAATGACCTGAAGATAAAACTATACAGGACATTCTATCTTGAACTGGGGTGTATTCATTGTATGAGAAACCATGATTTCATGATTGGGACTCAAACTATCTGATATTTAGTCTGGAATCATCAAAGCAGAGTGTCACCAGAAAGGTTCCCATCTTTCAAAGTAAACAGTAAGAGCTGGCTAGTCCTGATGTAACCTGTGTCCAGGTCTACAGCACACACCCATCTCCTGAGTCCCACTAGAAACCCACTGCACCTTTCTAGATACACAGGTTTACATTACCAACACAACCAGGACATTCAGTGCCCCGCCACCCAGAACATGCACTTCTCTCACTTCTACCTTCAGAGAGGAGGTACAGGAGCCCAAAGACACACACTCAACATCTTAGAAACAGCTTTTTCCCCTCTGACATCAGAGTTCCGAACAGACAATGAATACACGAACATCACCTCACTATTTTGGCTCTCTTTTTACACCACTTATTTAATTTTTTATTTACTGGATATTTCCTATTGCAACTTGCAGTATATTTCATGTATTGCTTCTTGCGTTAGGGATCGGGAGCAGTAGGAGATGACCTTCGGTTTGTACGGGAGAGTGAGGAGAAAATTGATCAGAGTTACAGGGAAATAGTCACCCCAAAGTTGCAGGAGACGAGTAGCTGGGTGACTGTCAATGGAAATGGAAATGTAATAGGCTGCTAGCACAGAGCACCCCTGTGGCTATTCCCCTCAAAAATAAGTGCACTGCTTTGGATACTGTTGTGGGGTTAACCTTCCAGGGGAATGCCACAGAGACTAGGGTACTGGCACTGAGCATAGGTCCATGGTGCAGAAGGGAAAGAGGGAGAAGAGGGGAGGGGTAGTGATAGGGGACTCAACAGTTAGGGGAACAGACAAGGGATTCTGTGGACGTGAACAGGACACCCAGATGGAATGTTGCCTCCCAGGTGCCAGGGTCAGAGACATCTTGGATCATGTCCACAACATTTTAAAGAGGGAGGGAGAGCAGCTAGGAACCTTGGTACATATTGGGACCAATGACATGGGAAGGAAAAGCAAAGAGGTCCTGGAAAGGGAATGTAGACAGCTAGGTAGAAAGCTGAGAAGCAGAACCTCCCGGGTAGTAATTTCTGGATTGCTTTCTGTGCCAAGCATCAGTGAGGGTAGAAACAGGATGATTTGGCAAATCAATGCGTGGCTGAGAAACCAGTGCAGGGGGCAGGACTTCAGGTTCTTGGATCATTGGGATCTCTTCTAGGACCTATACAAAAGTGAAGGGTTGCACCTAAACCAGAGGGGGACCAATATTCTCACGGATAGGTTTGTTGGACCTTTTGAGGAGGGTTTAGACTAATTTGGCAGGGGGATGGGAACCGGAGTGAAGGGACTCAGGATAGGAAGGATGGTGAAAAAAAAAGCAAAGATAGCGTGAAGTCAGACTGTCAGGAAGGGCAGGAAGATGATAGGACATAATTGCAACCAGCAGGGTTAGTATCAGTGCATTAGGGATGCAGAATCAAAAAGTATAGCAAATACAGTACTCAAAGTGTTATATCTCAATGCACGGAGTATAAGAAATAAGGTGATAATCTTGTCGCACAATTACAGATTGTCAGGTATGATGTTGTGGCCGTCACTGAATCATGGCTGAAGGATGGTTGTAGTTGGGAGCTGAATGTCCAAGGTCGTACATTGTATCAGAGGGATAGGAAGGTAGGCATAGAGGGTGCTGTGGCTCTGCTGGTAAAGAATGGCATCAAATCAGTAGAAAGATGTGACATTGGATCAGAAGATGTTGAATCCTTGTGGGTTGAGTTAAGAAACTGCAAGCATAAAAGGACTCTGATGGTAGTTAGATACAGGCCTCCCAACAGTAGCTGGGATGTGGACCACAGATTAGAACAGGAAATACAAAAGATGTGTCAAAAGGGCAATGTTATGCTAGTCATGGGAGATTTCAACATGCAGATCAGTTGGGAAAATGGATCTCAAGAGAGTAAGCAACACACATCAAAGTTGCTGGTGAATGCAGCAGACCAGGCAGCATCTCTAGGAAGAGGTACAGTCAATGTTTCAGGCCGAGACCCTTCGTCAGAACGAAGTATGTAGTCCTGACGAAAGGTCTCGGCCTGAAACGTCGACTGTACCTCTTCCTAGAGATGCTGCCTGGCCTGCTGCGTTCACCAGCAACTTTGATGTCTGTTGCTTGAATTTCCAGCATCTGCAGAATTCCTCGTATCAAGAGAGTAAGTTTGTTGAATGCCTATGAGATGGCTTTTTAGAGCAGTTTGTCATTGAGCCTACTAGGGGATCAGCTATACTGAATTGGGTGTTATGTAATGAACCAGAAGTGATTAGTGAGCCTAAGGTTAAAGAACCCTTAGGAAACAGTGATCACAATATGATTGAATTCAACTTGAAATTTGATAGGGAGAAAGTAAAGTCTGACATAGCAGTACTTCAGTGGAGTAAAGGAAATTACAGTGGTATGAGAGAGGAGTTGGCCAAAGTGAAATGGAAGAAGATGCTAACAGGGATAACAGCAGAGCAGCAATGGTGTGAGTTTCTAGGAAAAATGAGGAAGGTGCAGGATAGATGTATTCCAAAAACAAAGAAATACTCAAATGGCAAAATAGTGCAACCTTGGCTGGTAAGAGAAGTCAAAGCTAATGAAAAAGCAAACAAGGGGGCATACAACAAAGCAAAAATTAGTGGGAAGACAAAGGATTGGGAAGCTTTTAAAAACCTACCGAGAGCAAACAAAAGAACCATTAGGAGTGAAAAGATGAAATATAAATGCAAGCTAGCAAATAGTATCAAAGTGGATAGTAAAAGCTTTTTCAAGTATGTCATAACTAAAAGAGAAATGAGAGTGGATATAGGACTACTAGAAAATGAGGCAGGTGAAATAATAACCGGGGACAAGGAGATGGCTGATGAACTAAATGAGTACTTTGCATCAGTCATCACTGTGGAAGACATTAGCAGTGTGTCAGATGTTGAAGGGTGTGAGGGATGAGAAGTGAGTGCAGTTACTATTACAAGGGAGAAGGTGCTCAAAAAGCTGAAAGACCTAAAAGTACACTAGTCATCCGAACCAGGTGAACTGCACCCTAGGGTTCTGAAAGAGGTAGCAGTAGAGATTGTGGAGGCATTAGTAATGATCTTTCAAAAATCACTGGGCTCTGGCATGGTGCCAGAGGACTGGACATTTGCAAATATCACTGTACCCTTTAAGAAAGGAGAGAGGCAACAGAAAGGAAATGATAGATGAGTTAGCCTGACCTCGGTGATTGGGAAGCTGTTGGAGCCAATTGTTAAGGATGAGGTTATGGAGTACTTGGTGACACAGGATAAGATAGGACAAAGTCAGCATGATTTCCTTCAGGGAAAATCCTGCCTGACAAACCTGCTGGAATTCCTGGAGGAGATTACAAGTAGGATGGATAAAGGGGATGCAGTTGATGTTATATATTTGGGCTTTCAGAAGGCCTTTGACAAGGTGCCACACATGAAGCTGCTTACCAAGTTAAGAGCCGATGGTATTACAGGAAAGTTACTGGCATGATTAGGCATTGGCTGATTGGTAGGAGGAGGTGAGTGGGAATAAAAGGATTCTTTTCTGGTTGGCTTCCAGTGACTCATAGTGTTCCGCAGAGGTCAGTGTTAGGACCACTTCTTTTTATGCTGTATATAAATGATTTAGATGGTGGACTTACAGTGGTATGAGAGGAGTAGGCCAAAGTGAATTGGAAGGAGATGCTAACAGGGGTAACAGTGAGTTTGCCAAGTCTGCAGATGATACAGAGATTGGTGGAGCGGCAGGTAGAGTTGAGGAAACAGGCAGGATGCAGAAGGACTTAGACAGATTAGAAGAATGAGCAAGAGAGTGGCAAATCAAATACAATATTGGAAAATGCATGGTTATTCACTTTGGTAGTAGAAATAAGTGTGTAGACTATTTTCTAAACAGGGAGAAAATCCAAAACTCTGAGATGCAAAGGGACTTGGGAGTCCTTGTGCAGAACACCCTAAAGGTTAACTTGCAGGTAGAGTCGGTGATGAGGAAGGCAAATACTATGTTAGCACTCATTTCAAGAGGTCTGGAATACAAGAGCAAGGATGTGATGCTGAGGCTTTATAAGGCACTGGTGAGGCCTCACCTTGAGTATTGTGAACAGTTTTGGGCCCCTCATCTAAGAAAAAATGTGCTGGCATTGGAGAGGGTTTAGAGGAGGTTCACAAGGATGATTCTGGGAATGAAAGGGTTATCATACGAGGAACATTTGATCGTTCTTCATCTGTACTCTCTGGAATTTAGAACGATCAGTGGAGATCTCATTGAAACCTTTCGAATGTTGAAAGGCCTAGACAGAATAGAGGTGGAAAGGATGTTTCCCATGATGGGGGAGTCTAGATCAAGAGGACACAGCCTCAGGATAGAGGAGCATCTATTTAAAACAGATGCAGAGAAATCTCTTTAGCCAGAAGGTGGTGAATTTGTGAAATTTATTACCACAGGCAGCTGTGGAGGCCAGGTCATTGGGTGTATTTAAGGAAGAACTTGATAGGTTCTTGATTGGACATTGTGTCAAAGATTACCAGGAGAAGGCTGGGATGTGGGGCTGAGGACGGGAAAAATAATCAGCCATGTTTGAATGGTGGAGCAGACTCGATGGGCCAAGTGGCCTAATTCTGCTCCTATGCCTTATGGTCTTATTGCCTTACCGCTGCTACAAAACATCAAATTTCAGAACATAATAATAAAGCTGATGCTGATTCTGATCTGCCCAGCTTGAGAAAATGCAATAAAGATGAAGGAATTATAACCCAACTGGAGGTGTGATCATTGGGAGATATTTATTGATGGAGGTACTTTCCTCTTGTCAATGCTAGGCTGAGAGTTGGCCCACCGGAGCTCTTCAAAATGGTAGTCAATGATAAATCCATCAGTGAATTCAGGAGGAGCTTTATCCATGAGTGGAGGGAGTATGGAGCTTGCTGCCATATGGAGGTGAATTGCAGAAAGCTGTATAAACACAATGGAACAAAGGAACAGAAAGGGATGTAATTTGGGGAGATAAAGGGGCCATGTAGGACAGACCTTTGGATAAATGGTCTTTTTCTGTGGTGTTGTCTTAATGTGACTTACAGGGTTCCAAAGGAAGAAAAGTGAAATTGAACCAAGAGGAATAATCTGCCAAAATCCAGAGAGGAAGGGCGAGAGAGCCATGGGCCTGTATAATGCTTTGAGTCCATGGTAATGAGAATTTAGCTCAAGTTCATAGATTTTCACTCTCTTTAATTGCAACATACGTCTCAACAGTTAGCCTCAAATAAAAGGTGTCACCGCAGTGATGAATTTTACAATAGGGCATCAACTATCCCGACTGGATCACTGCTCGGTGGATTTACCAATAGTAAACAGATACCGCAAAAGAAAGCAGGTCTAATAAGATCTACAGAACAGCCCGGCGGTGCTGGTCCTCACCAAAGCTTCTGATATCCCACCCATCAAGTAATCGTGAAACTGAATACAGTACAACTAATAAAACAATTCAAATAAAAATTGTCAGAAAACCCGTGGACTGTTATAAACCTCCAAATGATGCACTTACTTTAAGGTAACAGTCGTGAACTCATATAAAATATTAAAAAGGACAGGAAGGTAAAGAATTCAGTAATATTGAAGTTGAATACAGTGTAAGTGCCTTGTATAAATTTGGTGATGATACAACAATTGTTGGTAGAATCTCAGATGGAGATGAGAGGGCGTACAGGAGCAAGATATGCCAACTGGTTGAGTGATGTCACAGCAACAACCTTGCACTCAACGTCAGTAAAACCACAGAGCTGACTTCAGAAAGGGTTAGGAGGTAACACAAAACAATTCTCATAGAGGGTTAGGAGTGGAGAGAGTGAGCAAATTCAAGTTCCTGAGGTGTCAAGGGCTCTGAAAATCTAACCTGGTCCCAAGATATCGATACAGCTACAAAGAAAGCAAGAGAGCGGCTAGGTTTCATTTGGAGCCTGAGGAGATTTGGTTTGTCACTTAAAACACTCGATAACTTCACAGGTGTACCATGGAGAACATTCACCGCACAGGACTGGAAGAAGCTACAGAAAGTCATAAAATTACTCAGCTTCATCGTGGGTTCTAGCCTCTGTAGTATCCAAGACATCTTCAAGGAGCCGTGCCTCAGAAAGTTGGTGTCCATCATTAAGGATCGCCACCACCCAGGACATGCCCTCTTCACATTTTTACCATCAGGAAGGAGGTATAAAAACCTGAAGGCACACACTCAACGATTCAGGAACAGTTTCTTCCCCTCAACCATCCGATTCCTAAATGGACATTGAACCCATGAACACTACCTCACTATTATTATTGTAATGCCATGGTTCATATTTTTACTGTTATGCTGTATGTATTTCATCTTGGCAGTTCTGTAACAGCAGCTGTTTCCAGCTTGCTTGGGTTATAGTTGAAGATAAGATATGAGGAGAAATGTGTGCCATCCAATTAGGATGGTCAATTAAGGGGAGGTTTCTCTGGTGAGGGACACTAAGGTTGGTCTTGGACTTTTGTTCATCAGGAGATGAAGAGAGAGATGCTGGGGAGAACTGGTCACAGCATACAATCCGGTGGGAGACCCATTCGAGATGGATTGTGAGCGACATTTGGAAAGTGGTGTGTGCTTTCACGTTGACCGAGGGCCCAGCGCGTGAGTGACAGAGAAGTTCAAGATGAGCTCCAACTTGTGCACATTTGACTGTTTAATTAGAATGGGCCCTTTTCTTTTTGGTTATTCCTTACTAGCCCTTTAGTTAAGTTAAGATTCAGAAATACAATTCCTTTAATCGTATGCGGTGTATTGTCCATTAATTTGTAACAGGGTAGCAAATTACACAGCATCCACACAAACTGGGGCTTGGGGTGTGAGAGCTGTCTCAATCTCATGGGTTTGGTGGGGCCAGAGCGTGTCTTCCCTAGACTGACACAGCCAAAGAAACCAGGGGTTTCTTTATTTCTATTTCTGCACTATTTTTAATTTAACTATGCAATATGTATACGTGTGTGCATATATATATATATATATATATATATATATATATACACACACACACACACACACACATATACATATACACACACACACACACAGTAATTAATATAATCATTTATTTATTTTTTCTATATACTCATGTATTTCTTTGTAGTGCTGCCACTAAGTTAACAAATTTCACTACATATGCCGGTGATAGTAATTCTGATTCTGATTATGATAGAAAGATATGAAATTCAGGCTCCCCTCACTTCCCTGGACCTGACCTGTAGCCCACCAGGTTATGGCTCTCTGAGTGCTTATCCAGATATCATTCTCAATATGGGAGTGCTTTTGTCTTCACACCCCGGAAGGTGATGATCGCAAGACTTCCTTCCACTCATTGGGTGAACTTAACTCGAACTCTTCCTTCAATTAACTTAAAACTGTAGCCCCTGTGATTATTGATCTTGCTGCTTTGGAAAATAGATCCTTCTAATTTATCAAGATCTTTCATAATTTTCCACAGCAGTCCAGTCTCCCCAAGGACTGTTTGGTGCCAACTCTCTTCTGCTCTGGAACATACACATAACTCTCATCAGTGCCCTCTTTACAGGTGCCATATCCTTCCTCTAGTACAGTCATCAGAACTGCCCCAATACCTCATTTCTGTTCACCACATTACGGGGAAGATGTGATAGCAGAATCAGAATCAGGTTTGATATCACTGGCATATGTCGTAAAATTTGTTGTTTTTGCAGCAGCAGCACAATGCAATATATAATAACCAAAAGTGTGATTGACAGTAAATATCCATATACTGTATATAGTAGTTAAATTAAAAAAGTAGTACAGAAAAAGTAGTGAGATAGTGTTCGTGGGTTCAATGACCATTCAGAAATCAGAAGGCAGAGGGGAAGAAGCTGTTCCCGAAATACTGAGTGTGTGTCTTTAGCCTCCTGTACCTCCTCCGTGATGGCCGCTGCCTTGCCTTCTTTATGTCTGCATCGATATGTTGGGACCAGGTTAGATCCTCAGCAATACTGACACCCAGGAACCTGAAATTGCTCACTTTCTCCACTTCTGATCCCTCTGTGAAGATTGGTTCATGTTCCCCCGTCTTAGCCTTTCTGAAGTCTATAATCAGCTCTTTGGTCTAACTGATGTTGTGTGCAAGGTTATTGCTGCAACACCACTCAGCTAGCTGGTATATCTTGCTCCTGTACACCTTCTCATCACCATCTGAAACTCTACCAACAATAGTTGTGTCACCAGCAAATATACAGATGGTATTTGAGCTGAGCCTAGCCACACAGTCATGGGTGCAGAGAGAGCAAGTAGTGGGCTAAGCTCACATCCTTGAGGTGCACTAGTGTTGATTATCAGTGAGGTGGAGCTGTTCTTTCCGATCCACACAGATTGCAGACCTCCAGTGACAAGGTTGAGGATCCATTTGCACAGGGAGGTACGGAGGCCCAGGTTTTGGAGCTTTTTGATCAGAACTTTAGGAATGATTGTGTTAAACACTGGGCTCCAGTCAATAAACAGCATCCTGACATAAGTATTAGTATTTCCCAGGTAATCCAAAGGCAACATAAAGAGTCAATGAGATTGCATTCACTGTTGACCTATTGTGGCAATAGACAAATTGCAATGAGTCCAGATTGTTGCTGAGTCAGGAGTTATTTCTAGTCATAATCACACTCTCAAAGCACTTCATCGCCGTAGATGTGAGTGCTACTGGACAATAGTCAATAAATCAGCTTACCCTGCTCTTCTTGGGCAATGGTATGATTGTTGCCATTTTGAAGCAGATGGAATCTTCCAACTGTAGCAATAAGGGATTGAAAATGTCTTTGAACACACCTGCCAGCGAATTGGCACAGGCTTTCAGAGTCCTGCCAGGTACAAGGTGAACCAGCGGGGCCTGTCACTTTGCAAGGGTTCACCCCTCTTGGGAGACAGTATGACGCCTGCCTCCAAGACAGAGATCATAGGGTCACCGGGTGCTGCAGGGATCCTCATAGTTGTAGTTTTCTCCTGTACAAAGTGTGCATAAAAGGTGTTGAGCTAATCTGGTAGTGAAGCATCACTGCCAATCATGATGTTAGGCTTTATTTTGTAGGAAGTAATGCTCTCCAAACCCTGCCAGAGTCGCCATGCCTCTAACCTCATGTGGAAATGTTCCTTCGCTCTTGAGATACCTCGTGAGTCATACCTGGTCTTCTTGTACAGATCTGGGTCACCAGACTTGAATGCCACAGATCTAGCCATCAACAGACTATGAACGTCCTGGTCCATCCTCGGCTTTTGACTCGGGTATGTAACACTGAAATGAGTGCAGAAAAGATTCACCAAGATATTCCCAAAGATGTTTTAGTTGTGAGGTGTGACTGGAGTTTGGCCTAGAGTGGTGGAGGAGGTGGCTAAGAGGACGGATGATTGAGGAAAATCAATTATGAAGGGTATTGACTGCAGGGAAATTTTACGGGAGGAGAAAAAAAAATAGAGGACACAGACTTAGGGTTAAGTGTAAGAGATTTAGAGGAGATCTGAGGGGTGACCTTTTTCACCCAGAGTGGTGAGTATTTGCAGTGCACTGCCAGAGCAGGTGGTGGAAGCAGAGTCACCGACAGCATCTAAGAGGTTCCGAGATGGGTACTTGAGTGTCCCAGGCTCTGCAGGATGGGTGGTCACTGGTTAACACAGACATGCTGGAACAAACAACATGTTTTCCATGCAGTACAGCTCGATTACAGTTCTACCGTGATGCCCTGCTCTTGTTTACTGCACCCCAAGTGGCAAAGGCAAGCGGTCCAAATTCCTTGGTTGCAGGGAAACTGTCCATGGTACTGAGACTGTGATAGGAGGGAACATACGCGGAAGCAGGAACTGTGCGGAGATCTGGGAGCAGATACTTTAAAATCAATGATAGAATAGTGGAAAGGCACGGCGCACGAGGAGGCCATTCGGCCAGGGCGCCCAGACTGCAACCTTACTCACATTCCCCTGCACTTTGACCTGGGCTGCTCAGGAGCTCATTGAAGGCCCGTCTGGGATGAGGCGCCAGGAAGCTGATCAATGTGATTGCGATAGAGAGGCGGCTGAATTTAAAGTGACCCACGCACATCCAATTGTCAGACTGCATTTTCTGGCCAGTAGAAGTTTTGCCGCGGGTCACAGCTCCAGCCAGTACCCGAGGCGTAAAGTTAGACATCATTAAAATGTGATCATTTTGTCCCCGTGCACCCCAACCCCCACACCCAACTCAGGGAGGAAGGACTGACACCCGCTTCGACAGCAAGATAACTATCAAGTCTGCTCGGAAATGAATTGCTGCAGCGGGAGCGGCAATATTTAGAACGGCAGCCCGTTCAGTGTAATGATGTTGATTAATCTGCAGCGTTGGGATTTAGCACTTGGCCGCCGTCACTCCCTCCAGTTCAGCGGGCCAACACTGATCGGGTAATCTTCACAACAGCTGCTACGCCGTTTATTTAACAACAGATTTTTCTTAAATACCTATAATGTGTTCCCATACCAGATAAAATGGTATCTTCAGGGTTCAAAAGCAAATGCAGCGACTCCACTTCCACTCTTTACTGAATTGCCCCTCAGCGCCCAAGTGAGAGTATTTAATTTTTTTCTCCCTGGCTCCAACATAATTGTATTAAAAATAGTCATTCTGCAGCGGTATTAAAGCAGTAATTTCCGCTTGAATCTAGCGAGATGTTCCTTTTATCATACAGCAATTTCTATCTAGTTATAGTATAATTAAATTTCCTGACCCTTGCACTCTCTTCAAAGGACAGTTAGGAATATGGTCCTGGAACACACATTCAAGCTGAGGCTCTCTCCCGACGCCGCTGCTCTGAAATCATTAAGTCAGTAATTGTATGGCAACCACTGGTTTGCATTCAATGCTTCCCTCATTTTCTAACTAATGAACAGGCAAAGGTAAAACCATTTCTGCAGGTCACACTTCTCTTCTCTGTTGCAGCTGATTAAAAAGGCAGGAAGGAAAAATAAAGGTGGAAGCACGCGGGAAGCCATTCGGTCCGTGTCATAGTCTTAAAGTCATAGAGCACCGCAGCACAGGCCCTTCGGCCCACCCAGTCTGTGCCAAACTGTTATGGTGGCTAGTCCCATTGACCTGCTCCAGGACCATTCCCCTCCCATCCCATCCCACACCTGTCCAAATTCCTCTTAAATTTTGAAATCAATCCATCCATTCCGCTGGCAGCTTGTTCCACACTCTCACCAGCCTCTGCGTGAAGAAGTTCCCGTTCATGTTCCCTTAAGTATTTCACCTTTCACCTTTAACCTATGACCTCTAATTCTGGATGTCCAAGCTCAATGGGGAAAAAACCTGCTTGCATTTATCCTATCTATACCCTTCATAATTTTGTATGCCTACCTTTATCAAACCTTCCTTTACTCGCAAGGCTGCAGGACCGGACGGCATCCCTGGGCGGGTACCCAGGATCTGCGCGGCACAACTGGCAGGTGTGTTTATAGTCATTTTTGATCGATCCCTCTCGCAGGGTAGAGTACCCTCCTGCATCCACCATCGTCCCTGTACCTAAAAAGACCAAGGTAACATGCCTGAACGACTGGTGTCCTGTCGCACTCATCTCAATAATAAGCCAATGCTTTGAGAGGCTGGTCAAGGATTATATCTGCAGCATGGAGCCATCCACACTGGACCCCCTTCAATTCGCCTACCGACACAACTGATCGACAATGACGCAATAGTCACAACACTACACACTGTCCTTACACACCTGTAGGAGAGGGATGCTTCTGTGAGAATGCTGTTTTGGGACTACAGTTCAGCAAAAAGAAGATATAGTAAAACAGATGTGAGATCATTTTTGGAATGGAAAACAGATATGGTGGCAGATTGAGGAGTGTTAGTGTTCAGAGGATCTTTGAGAATTATTATGCTGGAAGAAGGAAAGTGGGCAACTCTAACAGCTATTGTTGGCAAGACATAGAGTCAATAATGAAAGAATAAATCATTTTAAAAAGCTGAATATAATCAAACCTTGTTTAATGAATGCTAAATCACTTTTCACAAATTTCTGCCCCCTTCTGGCCTTTGCATTTTCTTTTCCAGTCCTAATGTAAAGACTTTGCCCAAAATTCCCCATAGATGCTGCCTGACTTGCTGAGTTCCTCCAGCATTTTGTCTGCATTGGTATATTTGCTTAAAACCTTTGAGGAGGTAACATGAAGAGGTGATAGACTACCTGTAGGGGTAGTGAATTTCCATTTCCAAAAGACATTTGATAGTGCCGCAGAGGAAACTAGTGTGTAAACTAAAAGCCATGAGCACCGGAGGAAATGGTAGATTGGTTTATTATTGTCACAGGTACAGCAAAAAACTTTGTCTTGCATTCCATTAATACAGATCGTATCATCACATTAGTACTTCGAAATAGAACAAGGGAAAACCAATAAACAAATGCAACACATAGTGGTTAGGGTATGGAAACGAGGGGATATGAAACAAAAGCAGGTAGATTAAGCTGGAGTATGAATCAGACATGCTATCATTGAAGTTGTATAAAACACTGGTGAGGCCTTATTAGGAGCATTGTGTGCAGGTAAGATATCAGGAAAAATATCAGTAAGACTGAAAAGGGACAAGGAAACATTACAAGGATGTTGCCGGAACTTGAGGACCTGAGTTAGAGGGAAAGGCTGAATATGCTAGAACTTCATTCACTGGAGCATAGAAGAATTGAATTGATTTGACTTTATTTCTTACATCCTTCACAAACGTGAGGAGTAAAAATCTTTGTTATGTCTCTGTCAGAATGTGCAATGTACAATTCATAGTAATTTGTAATAAATAGTATGTACAACAGGACATCAATATAGTCATAATAAGGTAGCTTATAAACTCAAGAGTTCATCAAATCCTGAAAGGGGACCATTCTGTAGTCTGGCTGATGATATTGATGACTTTGCAAAAGAATAAGAAGTCTTTTTTGGACCATACAAAAGTAGGTAGAGAGACAGATAGTGTGGAGAAATCAAGGAGTTTGCAGAGGACTTGGACAGATTAGGGAAATGGGCAAAGAAGTGGCTGATGGAATACAATAGGTTTCAATAGGTACATTTACTGTCAGAGAAATGTGTACAATATACATCCTGACAACACACATCAAAGTTGCTGGTGAACGCAGCAGGCCAGGCAGCATCTGTAGGAAGAGGTGCAGTCGACGTTTCAGGCCGAGACTGCACCTCTTCCTACAGATGCTGCTTGGCCTGCTGCGTTCACCAGCAACTTTAATGTATGTTGGTTCAGTGATGGTAACTCAGTCCATCTTCGAAACTGGCTTTAGCGACTGGAAACATGCCACTGAGTGCATAGGAGAGCATGAAAATAGCAAACACCACAGGAAAACGATACTGACCTACGTTACACTAGCATCTGACAGCAGAAGAATAGATACAGAACTGCAAAAACAGTTCGAGTCAGAGTGTGTCTACTGGACCAACGTACAGTATTGAGAAGAGTGTTGGTGGTTGTGAAGTTTTTGGTCGAGAGGGGGACTGGCTATCCGAGGCTCCAGTGCCATGTTTGGCAGGCCTGATAACAGCAACTACATAGGCTCAGATCCACAATGGGACAGGACAGGCTGAATCATCTTACTCTGATGTCACTCGGAAACTGGATTTTAGTGATCTGAATATGAGGAAGTCTGCAGATGCTGGAATTTCAAGCAACACACATAAAAGAAGAGCTAGTAAGAGATCTTACTAGCTCTTCTTTCAGTTAGTTCTGACGAAGGGTCTTGGCCCGAAACGTCGACTGTACCTCTTCCTTGAGATGCTGCCTGGCCTGCTGCGTTCACCAGCAACTTTTATGTGTTTAGTGATCTGATCAAGGACTTTGCTGCGAAGAAATCCAGAAGAACTAGACTTTAATTTTGAAAAACAAACATCTGACTTTGTAAATATCTAGGCTTGTGTGTCAGTGCTGTTCCTGTTTTTGTGGCAATAGGCTGATAGTTGACTGTTTACAAACTTAGTAAGTGATAAGTGGTCTTTACTCTGCAAGCCACACAGTACAGCAATAGGTTAGTATGTGCTAGATCTCACTTTTCAAAAAGATTGTTGGAGAATTGTCAAGTTTCCTAGTTTGCCATAGTGCCATCTCTCTTGGCCCTTTTGTCTCTTATTTCCATTTTACTTTCTCAGAACACACAGTTGAGAAAATTACCTAGATAAAAATGCTTTGGCATTGTTTGAGAAATAAGGCCTATGGCAGCGGTCCCCAACCACCGGGCCACGGACCGGTGCCGGGCCACAAAGCATGTGCTACCAGGTCGCGAGGAAACGATATGGTTTGGCGATATGTGTCAGCTGCACCTTTCCTCATTCCCTGTCACCCCCACTGTTGAGCTTGAACGCACGTGAGGTCATTACGCATGTGAGGTCATTACCCATGCATCATCCATGTCAGCGTGGGAAGAAGATCAACTCCTCGAGCTTGCAAATGACGGCGGGCTGAAAAGTATGTTTGACATAACATCTCTGCCGACATTCTGAATCAAAGTCAAGGCTAAATATCCTAAGATAGCCATGAAAGCACTGAAAACGTTGCTTCCATTTCCAACATATCTCTGCAATGAATGTAACGAAAACTAAATTGCGGAATAGACTGGACATAAGGAACTCCCTTCGAGTTTTGCTGTCTCCCATCACCACTCGATGGCACCGTCTTGTTGCAGGGAAACAAGCCCAGGGCTCCCACTGATTCAGCGATATTGGTGGGTTGCAATGATTTTATATGTTCATACGGGGAAAATAAGTGCTGTGTGTTTAATATTCAAACGTTACTTAAAATGTTATGATGCTATTGACTTATAAGTGACTTATACTGTAATTGACTTATCACTATATTCATGCGAGGAAAATATGCACTGTGTGTTTAATATTAAATTCGTTAGATAAACGCTTTTAGAAATGAAATTGAGTGTACTAGCCACTTATCACCTATATTCCGGTCATGATTAACCCCACCCCCAAACAGAATCGCCAAAAACGATTTGTAGAAAAAAATCAGTACATAGATGCATGCGCACGTCACACATGCGCACACAGGTGCCCGCACAAGGCTTCATGGTCATGGTCGTCTTTCTCGGGGTAAACACAACGTATTTGACCGCTACTCTTGTCCGTTGGTAACCCTACCCCCCTCCCCCCCCACCCCGGTCGGCCGGTCCGCAAGAATATTGTCAATAATAAACCAGTCCACAGTGCAAAGAAGGTTGGGGACCCCTGGCCTATGGTATGTGCAGCAATAGCTAAATAAAGAGTTAACACTGGGTACATCATACATCTCCCTCATAACTTTACTAAGCCAACTAAGCCTAGGTCAATTTTTGAGTGCTGTAGATGATGTCCTTCAAACTAAGAATCTGTATTACTTTCTGTCCTCCCTCTTAAGGCCTGTAAGCTTATAGCCCACGTATTGTACAAAACCAATGTCTTGGTCCACAGCTTTGATATTTAGACCAGTATGACCTTTGCTCTTGTTCTCGCCTTTTTTTGATTGGTACAGCAGCATTTTATGGTGTCGGCAGGGGCCCATCAGGACTTCCAGCCCAGGGGCCCCGGCCCTGGCCTGTTCTCACTGGAGTTTAGAGGAATGTGGGGGGGGGGGAAATCTCATTGAAATGCACCAAATACCAAAGGGCCAATAGAATGGACGTGTACAGGATGTTTCCAACAGTGGAAAGAGTCTAGCACCAGAGGGCACAGGCTCAGAAAGCAAGACCATCCCTTGAGAACAGAGATGAGGAGGAATTTATTCAGCCAGAAGGTGGTGAATCTGTGGAATTCATTACCACAGATGGCCATGGAGGCCAAGTCATTGGATATATTTAAAGTGGAGGTTGATAGGTATTTAGATAATAAGGATGTCAAAGGTCATGAGAAGAAGGCTGGAGAATAGGGTACAGAAGGAAAATAAATCAGTCATGATGGACAGGCAGATTACACTCGAATTGTCCTCTTTCTGCTCCTATGTCTTATTGTCTTATGGTCTTATAGTCATTAAGACACATTGCCTTATTTTTTCTTACTTGGATGATAGTTGTCTTAAAGGAGGTGCAAACATCAGAGTGAAATAGGAATGACAATTATCATGTATTGAAAACTGTCTGCCACATGGAAAACAGAGAGTTGGAACAAATAGGTCCTTTTGAGGCTGGAGGGATGTAACTGTTGGAGTATTCCACCATGTCCATAGTGACCATTAGCTCCTTTTAGGTTAAACTAATCCCACCAGCCAGCATGCGGTCTATATCCATCCATTCCCTGTCCATTCATGTATCTGTGTAAATGTATTTAAAACTTTGCTGTCATATTTGCTTCCACCATTTCCCTTGGAAGCACATTCCAGGCACCCTATACATTCTGCATGAAAATACTTGCCTTATAGATCTCCTTTAAACTTTCACCTCTCACTTTAAAAACCCATGTCCTCTAGCAGTTGAGATATATTAGAAAAATTCAGGGATGTAGGGTTCATGCAGGAAACTGGGGCTGAGGTAGACAATCAGCTATGATTACACTGAATGGCAGAGCAGGTAGAATTGGAATTGGAGTTGATTTATAATTGTGCCAGATGTCTAGTTCTTATGTAGGCATTAAAAATCCACAAATGTGATGTTGTGCCAATGGACAGTGTCCAAACCCAGATAAATGCAAGCAAGGCGACCTGTGTGATTTAACCAATGTGTACGTTGGCTTTGGTGTAAATCAGGCAGAGTGCCTAGAATTTGTGGTCTATAATGGATACAGCATAATATTAATATAGATACTGCATATTATAATTTTGTAGTATATCTATAAGCTGGAAAAAGTATAAATCCTTCAAAGTGTGATAGAGTGGTTTACAAGTTAGTTACTGTACAAATAAGACAATACATCAATTGGACGGAATTCAATTAATTTTCCGGTGTATACTAAATGGTATATCAATACAACAGTATGTAAACTGGATAGAATGAAATTGGAATTAGCTTATTGTCACATGTACTGAGATACAGTGAAAAGCTTATTATGCATACTAAACATACAGATCAATTCATTATACAGTGCATTATAGTCCGTCAGCCAGGACTCCAAATTTGGCCCACTGGTACCATCTGAGGGGAATAATTCTTATAGTGATTTTTGGCAAGGTTTACACCGCTAGTGCTAGAAAATATGTGACAGCATTGCAGCAGTGGTAGCTTTCTGTGTGATCAGAAATCAGTCACCATCGAGGACCAAGAACTGGAAGTGCGCACTTGTGGGCCCACAGCCTCTCCCAACCAGGGAACTCTGTGTCCAGGAAACCAAGGAAGCTGCTCTTCTTGCCTGCAAGAAGAACCTGGTGTGCACACTTGCAAGGCAAACAGATCCAGAGAATCAGACAATCCCGAGTTGGACTGGTTTTAATATCTGCACCAGGGACCAAGAACCGATCGCACAAGATATTGTTGGGTATCTGCCAACCATCAATTTACCAGCCACAGAGTTGACCACAGTATTTGAAATCCTGAACCAATCAGAGCTAACCAGGAAGGAACTTCATCTAGAAACAATTGTGGTAGTCATGGATCAAGCACTCTATGCAAAAGCCACTGAAATTGCCTGGAAGCACAAAGCGCTTCTCCAACATTCTTCTCAGAATGGGGACATTCCATACCATATGCAATGCCTTAGCCATCCTAGGAAAACGATTTCGGGATGCTAGTCTAAAGGACATATGCAGAGAGGCTGGAACTGTCACAGAAGGGTCCATCAATGGAGTCCTTGATGGTAAACACTACAATCTTGCTGTCAGGGTCCACAAGTACATCTATGAAGCACTGATGAGACTCACATGGGCAGAGTTCACACCATGGGTTGAGGACAACATTCCAGAGAGGAGTGGGATGATCAAATCATTCTTAGACCATGTGAACGACATGGCCAGTGACTTGAACCAACAGAAGTTGAACAATCGGCTGCAAAGTCCACTCTTAGCTGAGCTGGTAACCCTGTGGACAGACTTTCTGGAACACCTCTGTCACAACAATGGAGAGCGATCCGCGTTCTGAATGTGTTACATTGACATGGTAGAGAACGTGGTACTTGGGCTTCTGCGCACCTCTCGTCAGGGGGACTGGGAGTTGTACCTCCATGCTACAAGAACCATGATCCCATGGTGCTTTTCCTATGATGAGATGAATTATGCCAGGTACCTGTCCCCTTACTTTGCTCAGATGATGAACCTCCCAGAGAAGAATCCTTCTGTGTATGAGGCCTTCAAGACAGGCCAATTCTCAGTGCAGCTGTCAATTAACAACCTCTTTGGGCAGATCCCTGTGGACCAGGCTATTGAAGCCACAGTGAACAAAGACACACAGACTCCTGGAGGCACATCACGGTTCAGCCTGAATGCTGGAGCTATCAAGCGTTACTACATAACAGCAGAGCACCGCAGTGTATTCCTGGGACAGTTAAGGGAGATGGTGCAAGGCAACAAATCTGAGCTTTCTCATGCGGAGCTACAGCGGCCAAGAATCCAGAAAGATGAGGAAGCAGTTTCAGCAATGGTTAGCCTCATACATGAATGGGTCAACCCATTTGCAGAGAAGCGGGACCTCATTAGCATCTCTACTGCAAAGGCAGCCCCCAAGGACATTGCCTCCGACCTGATGAAGGCATATGAGATTGGTGAGCAATGCTATGCAGCCTTCAAGGATGAGACACTAGAGGAAGACCCACCAGCAAAGAAATTCCATGACCCAATGAAGACCAACAAGCTGAAAACATTCAGTGATATGTGTAAGAAGAGAGAAGTGAAATCAAATGGGAGAGAGGGCAATCATCTTGAAAGCAGACAGGTCTTTGTTTGGATGCATCATAGTGATGGCACAAGGGTGTAGTCTACGTATGGAGGATATCCTTTCTCATCCCCTTACATTGCCCTGGGCCCTGTCCACACCAGAAGGATTGCTGAGAAAGACAAATAAATCTACTTTAGCCACAACCTTGCAGAAAATTGTCGCAGTAGAAGAGCAACTCCCAGGAAACTCTGCTACAGTGGTTGATAGAATGAACTTGGTCCAAAGAGTGAAAGGTGATCAAGTTACTTTCAGAGATGTTGCCACAACAATTCTGGGTATGGATCTGAGGGAAGGCAGTCAGAGTAGCAGAATAGATGTTGTGTTCGACACATACAAGGAGAATTCTATCAAGAATAGTGAAAGATCTCTACGGGGTGAAGAGACTGGTCATGAGTTGCAAGGAATCACAGGCACACAGATGGTGAGGCAGTGGAGGAGCTTCCTGACCAAAGTCAGTAACAAAAATAATCTCATTAGCTTCATAGTCCATGAAGGGAGGAAGGCGGAGTACAGAGCAAAGCTACAGGAGAAGATTCTGTATGCAACTGTGAATGACAAATGTTACAGAATCACATCTCAAGACAGTGAAAAGGTGTCAGCTCTTCAGTGTCAACAAGAAGAAGCAGATGGCCGCCTAATTCTCCATGCTGCCCATGCCACAAGAGAGGGATACCAGTCTGTAGTGATCTGCTCAGAAGACACAGATGTCTTTATCATGTCTTTAGCATTTTTGTGACAAGATTGAGGCCCCATTGTTCCAGAAGTGTGGCACTAGAAGCCGTACAAGGTTTGTAGACATCAGGAAGGTTGCTGCCACTGTTGGCATAGAGGTTTGTAGGGCTCTCATCGGGTTGCACGCATATACAGGATGTGACACTGTAAGCACTTTTGCAGGCAAAGAGAAGACAAGTGCCCTAAAACTTCTGACCAGCAACAGAGAAACTCAGGACACATTCTTGGGTCAGGAATGGAACCTCTCCCCAGAACTGATGGACAAACTGGAGACATTTACATGTCTCCTTTATGCCCCAAAAGCATTGGCCACAAAGGTCAATGAGCTCAGGTATCACCTTTTCTGTGCCAAAAAAGGTAAAATTGAAAGTCATCAACTCCCACCATGCAAGGACTGCTTAACAAAACATGCACAGCGAGGTATATGGAGAAGATGTTTAGAGAAGGACCCACAAGTGCCAAGCCCTGTTGGCAGAGGATGGAAGATGGAGAGAGAAGAGGAAGCTGAACAGTTGGTGGTGCACTGGATGGAAGGCCAGCCAGCACCCAATGCCATCCTGGATCTACTGGCCTGTAACTGTCCAAAAAAATGTTCACTCCCAAGATGTACGTGTGTTGCAAATGGCCTCAGGTGTACTGACATGTGTAGACTGGCAGACTGTGAGAACCAGGCATCCACCTCAGAGTGTGTGGAAAGTTCAGATGAAGATGTGGAAGACATGGAAGACTTGGAAAATTATTATGATTATCAATAGGTTATGAAAGTATGGAAAACGAAGTATGGAAAACGAAGTATGGAAAGCAGTCTTTGATTAAATATATTCATTTTACAACCAAATGGGGCCAAGGTTATGGCCGTGTGGAACCCCACATTTGAATTATTGTACTATAATTCTATATGCTATGACAAAAGCTTAAGATTGTTTTGATTTGATACAACAACATGGAAAATATCATGACATTGATAAAACTCCAGAAATCTCTCCAAATGAGGTTTGTTTTTTACCTTTTGGGGGCTGTGGTAACATTTTCTTCTGTACTGATGTTAATATGGAATATATACAAAAAGTGATTCCTTATTTGAATTCCTGAATAAACTCTCTACAAATCCATGTGGTTATATGTGTCCTAGGATTTTTGTTGACTTTTCCAAAATAAACAACAGACAAATATTTTTCTAAAAATGAAATGATTCATTCTACTGAAATTGGACACTGTACTGCCAGTGCCACCAATGACATAGTTTTCAATCTAGAATTTTATAACAACATTTGATGAAAAGTGCTTGAACTCGGTTATCATTGTGACAAATTTCAATGCTGAGGGATCACTGATGACAAAATACCACTAGGTTGAATATATATGTTGTACTTTATATTGGCCACTTTTCAGAAATGCTTATTTTAGGGTACTGTTATAAAATGCATGCGAGCACACATAAAGCTACCGCTGGTGCAATGCTATCACATATTTTCTAACTCTAGAGATGTATACCTTGCCAAAAATTACTATGAGCATTATGCCCCTCAGATGGTACCAACCAAACCTACTGGCTCACGGACTATTAAGGTAGAACAAGGATAAAAACGATGACGCAGTGTGGAAAAGGTGTAACAGCTACGGAGAAAGAGCAGTTCAGGTAGTCAGTATGGTGCAAGATCATAAAGAGATTGAGGTCAAGAATCCATCTAGGGAACTATTCAATAATCTAGGGTAGAAGCTATCCTTGAGCCTGCTGCTATGTACTTTCTGGCTTTTGTATCTTCTGCCTGATGGTAGTGTGTTGTTTAAGTGCCTGTCATCCAGGCGGTGTAACCAAGTCTGAGGGTCAGGCAGTATGTTTGTAAATGAGGTGATGCAGAAGGGTGTAGATCCAGGAATACGGGACAACAGTCACCGATTAGTGGGCCAAGCAGAATATGCAGTGTAAATTAGGCACTGTGATATTTAATTTACGTGCACTGGGCAGTGTAAAATGTGTTGCAAGATAATTCTGTAAATCAGCAAGTAAATCAGAGGTGTGTACATTGTGTAGAATATAAATCAAGTAATCTGGAGATCGGATAGTGTGTAAATCAGGCATGATTTAGGTTACAATTTAGTTTTGCGTATGGTGCTGTGGTTTACTTTACAACGTGAGCGGTTCTGGTGCTGTGTAAGTTTGTGTGTTCTCCATATAGAGTATGAATCAGGCAATATGTAGATAGGGTGACATACAAATTTTAACTGTGATATTCTTCAATTAAACTGTTTGTAAATCAGGAAGCGTGCAAATTGGGTGTTTGTTTAAATTGGGGATATGTGTGAACTAATATGCCTGTATGCAAACAGCTGGATGGTATACCAAATGGGAGCTGTAACTGTGTTGCATGTTGTTAACATCATGATGCAGGTAAATGATAAAATGGGCTGAAGGGAAAGAGGTGAGAAAATCACATGAATTAAGAACTGTGAAAAGCAGGCAGTGTGTTTTTCGTGCCTGTAAGTTAGGTGGAGTGTAACCAAGGGTTGAAGATCGGGACGTATGTTGATGGAGTGTGTGTTAGTCATTATCATCATTATGTGCTATGTTGTATGACATGGGTTATCATGGACTTTCCATGACCATGATTGTTCTTGGGAAATTCTACAGAAGTGGTTTGCTATTGCCTTCTTCTGGGCACTGTCTTTACCAGCTATTGTCAATAATCTTTAGAGATTCTCTGTCTGGCATCAGTGGTCACATAACCAGGACATGTGGTATGCACCAGCTACTCATACAATCATCCACCATCTGTTCCCATGGCTTCACATGACCCTGATCGGGGGGCTAAGCAGGTGCTACACCTTGCCCAAGGGTGACCTGCAGGCTAGCGGAGGGAACAAGTGCCTTACACCTCCTTTGGTAGAGACGTATCTCCACCCTGCCACCCAAGTGTGTAAATGAGATGTGTAAATCAGGCAATACAAGAGATTGCAGATACCATAATCTGGAGCAATGGATAAACTGGTGGCGGAACTCAGCAGATTGAGCAGCATCATTGGGAGAAAAGGAATAGGTGGGAATAAGTATCTCAGTGATGCTGTAGAGCTGCGGCAGGACAGCCACATCTGTGAAAGGCAGGCAGTGTGTTTTTGTGCCAATAGGTCAGGTGGGGTGTAACCAAGGGTTGAAGATCAGGTCATATGTTCATGGAGAGTGTGTAAATCATTATCATCGTTATGTGCTGTGTTGTATGACATGGGCAATTCATGGTCTATCCATGACCATGATTGTTCTTGGCAAGGGTGTGAAGCATTTCATTCAGGTTCCTTGTCAGGCAGGGTTAGGGCGTGAAAGTTAAAGTCGAGTTGATTGTCATCTGCACAAGTAGATGTCTGACTGGTGCAATGGAAGCATTTCTTGTAGTAGCATCACAGGCACATGGAGTCATAGAAACAGCATTCACAAGAACAACATAAACTGTACACTTTTAGAAGAAAATGTGATTAGTTAACAAAAGAGAACCTATTTTAGTGGAAAATGGTTTCATTGTCATAGTCAACGGGTAGTACAGCACAGAAACAGGCTCTTTGCCCATCTATCCATGCAAACTGTATTTCTGCCTCGTCCCATTGATCCTCACCTGGGCCATAGCCCTCCATATGCCTCTGACCCATGTACTTATTCAAAATTTTCTTAAAGTAGCAACCGAACCCACATCCACCACTCCTGCTGGCAGCTCGTTCCACACTCTCACCAGCCTCTGGGTGAAGAAGTTCCCCTTCACGTTCCTTTTCAGCATTTCACCTTGCACACTCAACCCACAATCAAATCCTTCCTCATTTTCCTCTGATCTAGAGAATAAAATCCTAACCTTTTCAAACTTCCCCTATAACTCAGGTCCTCAAGTCCCAGCAGTGTTGCTAAGTTGGTAGGGGAACGAGTGTGAAACTGGAACCGAAGACATCACTGCCCTCCCAATATTTCAGTAGAGGCAGCAAGTCAGGCAGGCTTGGAAATAGTGGACAGGTTGAAGGAAGGGGCGGTGAGGTTGAGTTGATTGTCATCGGCATACGCAGAAACTGACTCGGTGCTGCTGGGTAGCATTGCTGAGGGGCAGTGAGCGGGTGTGACGCTGGAAGGGGTGCGGTTGGAGAGCCAGTCCAGTGAGTGGGTGAGGCACAGGAGGGGATGAGGACAGGAGCTGGGGAACTAGTCCAGCGGAGGGCTGCAAAGAGAAGCCATTGCAGATATCTTTCCCTCCCACCCCCCACCACCACCAGGTCCCTTCCTCTCTGCCTCCCTCTGCTCTGACACACAGAGAAAGCACAACCTGTTCTTCAATCTGATGGCTCCTTTATCACACCGCTTAAATGTCCATTCTCATTCTGTGTGATAAATGTGGGCCATTTAATGGGTGCGCGGGGATCGAGATGGTGTTAAACTAAATATTCTTTCAGGCCTTGTCTTTTATTCTTCCTTATCATTGCATCTTAATTTATAATATAATCATCATTATCACTGCTGTCAGCCTTATTTAACCTTGCCTGCTCTCCCATGATTCTTTGCTGTCAGCCCTGATTGCCTGCCTGCTGCTGACGGACTGATAATGACTGACTGATTGGACCTCCCCCAACACGAGACAATGACACATGGAACAGTTCAGCTCACTCTATATATTAATGAGGAGCTGCTGGGGCTTTGATAACAGCAGAGCACATCCATCAGGACAAGGGGCAGAACGCTGGAGCAGTGTGCACGTGTAACGTGACAGATACCTGCAGCGTTTCGCAGGGCCCAGTGGCAGGACCTGGGAATCCGAAGCGGCCCATTTTGTCCACCGACTCGTGTCCGTTCGGCGCCGCCCGTCCCTTCCAGCCCTCTTCAAAAATCCACCCCAGGCGCTTTGATCCTGAGCCCAGAGGCTGCAACACAAACAGCAGTGGGGAAAGCAATTAATATCGTGTTTACTCTGATATCAGAGAGCAGTTTATCTTCTGAATTAGGGCCTTATCGCGCTCTATTACCCCTATCAGAAACATTGGGGTTGGTTGTTCCGCTGAATGCAGCTGCCATTTAGCATGACATACATGCAATGGATACTTGACTCTGAAGCCGGTTATTACACAGGTATTATGTGGAATTGCTTGTGTTATTTGAAGGGGATTAAGATGGTTTTGGATCAATAACTCTGAAGGGTGTTGGGACTGATTACCACCACACTCTTGGTGCCTGTACAGATATACAGTGTACTGCTTCTGTTATTCAAATTAAATCACTTGTTCCAACAGCAATTCCCATACACAAGAATTTTGCATTAAGTGGTTAATTCACATACAATAATTAAAAAATATATCTCAAAGAACTTGAAATTAATTGTTCGGCAAAAAAATGCAAATTGATCTGCCAAAGGTCTTTTCGAATAATGTGTTGAATATTGCAGGCTGTAGTCTCCCTGGAAATCTTCATAAAACCAGGCTGAATCACGTTGTCTCCCTGAGTGCAGGAAAATCAAATCACTGACTGTGGGTCTCGAGTGGTTCAGAGGCTGTGTTGTGTTGGTAATTTACCTCACTCTGAGACTGTCAGGCACTTCCAACAGAGTAATTGGGAATCTGCGACTTTCCCGTCCAGTTTTACCACTGAAGCCACACACTGCTCAAAATCTGAGCATTTACCAAGCCTCTGGCAACGATTCAATTCAGTAATTGTTAAAGATAATTAAACCATGAATTGTCGCATAAGCATGGTCCCCTGGATTCTTGCAATGCCGATGAGACAGCTTTGAGTGCAGTGTTCCCGTTGTAAATCCAACGAAGGGTGTAATGCTGGAACATGTATTGCCCCTCAGCCATCAGGCTCCTGAACCAGCTTGGATCACTTCATTCACTGCACACTGAAATCAAACTACGGACTTGCTTTCAACAGACTCTACAACTCAGGCTCTCAGTGTTACTTATTTATGTTATTTTTGTACTGCACAGATTGTCTCCTTTTACAAATGGTTGCTTGCCATTCTGTTTGTGTGTCATTTTGCATTGATTCCATTGCATTTCCCTGTTCCTGTGAATGCCTGCAAGAAAATGAATCTCACAGTTACATGTATGTACTTTGATAACAAATCACTTTGAACTTTGAGGGTGAGTTCAACTTCCGAGGCGTGAATGTTACTCAACACTTAACAGCCCCCTGCCTGAATTTTACCTGGGTCATGTTTAATGCAGGAGTGGGCTGATTATTTACTGAGAGCGGTGAATGAAAGTAAATCAGAATCAGGTTTATTATCACCGGCATGTGTCGTGAAACTTGTTAACTTAGCAGCAGCAGTTCAATACTATGCATAAGATAGAAGGAAAAAAAACAAATCAATGAATACCGTATATGTATATTGAATAGATTAAAAACCATGCAAAAACAGGAATAATGTACAGTAAAAAAGTGAGGTAGTGTTCAAGGGTTCAATGTCCATTTAGGAATTAGATGGCAGAGGGGAAGAAGCTGTTCCTGAATCACTGACTGTGTGTGTCTTCAGGCTTCTGTACTTGCTGCCTGATGGCAACAGTGAGAAAAGGACATGCCCTGGGTACTGGGGGTCCTTAATAATGGACGCTGCCTTTCTGTATAGTATTATCAGAAAATGGGGCCATAGCTAAGCTTCTGATGGAAGATAAGCCATTGATAAAGCACCTGAAGATGTTTGGGTTCAGGGCTCATCCTGAGGAGCTTATGCAGTGATGTCCTGGTACTGGGATGATTGACCCGTGACACCGGTTATTGGGAAAGATTGTTTTGAACATTGGTTGCTTGACAGTCTTTGCGTGTAGTTGTTCATTGATCTTATTGTATCTCTTTGTCCTACTGTGAATGCCTGCAAGAAAATGAAACGAAATCTCAGAGTAGTACGTATGTGGTGACGTAGATGCACTTTGATAATAAATTATTTTGAACTTTGATCTGCTCCCAACACCGCACCAGCTGTGCAAGGTGCAAAGCAACAAGCGTTAGGCCGTAAGACCGTAACAGATAGGAGCAGAATTAGGTCTTTTGGTCCATTGAGTCTCCTCAGCCATTTCATCATGGCGGATCCAGTTTTCCCTCTCAGACCCAATCTCCTGCCCCGTATCCCTTTATCCCCTGACCAATCAATAATCTATCAACCTCTGCCTTTTAAATAGATAAAGACCTGGCCTCCACAGCTGCCTGTGGCAAAGAATTCCACAGATTCACCACTCTCAGGCTAAAGTAATTCCTCCTTTATTCTAATATGACGCCCCTCTATTCTGAGGCAGTGTCCTCTGATCTTAGACTCTCCCACCACAGGAAACATCCTCTCCACATCCACTCTATCAAGGCCTTTCACCATTCGAAAGGTTTCAATGAGGTCACGCCTCATTCTTCTGAATTCCTGTGAATACAGGCCCAGAGCCATCAAACTCTCTTCATATGATAAGCCATTCAATCCTGGAATCATTTTTGTGAACCCCCCTTGAATCCTCGCCAGTTTCAGCACATCCTTTCTAGGATAAGTGGCCCAAAACTGCTCACAATACTCCAAGTGAGGCCTCACTAGTGCTTTATAAAGTCTCAACATTACATCCTTGCTTTTATAAACTAGTCCTCTTGCAATGAATGCTAACATTCATTTGCCTCCTCACCGCAAACTCAACCTGCAATTTATCCTTTAGGGAATCCTGCACAAGGACTCTCAAATCCCTTTGCACCTCAGTTTTTTTTCGCATTTTGGGAAATAATCAACCATTTAGAAAATAATAAATCATTTCATTTCTTCTACCAAAGTGAATGACCATACACTTCCCAACATTGTATTCCATCTGCCATTTCTTTGTCCATTCTCCTAACTATCTGTCCTTAAGTAGCCTCTCTACTTCCTTAAAACTACCTGCCCCTCCACCAACCTTCATATCGTCTGCAAACTTTGCACCAAAGCCATCAATTCTATCATCCAAATTATTGACATAAACTAAAAAGAATCAGTCCCAACAGAGACCCCTGCTGAACACTAGTCACCAACAGCCAACCAGAAAAGGCTCCCTTTATTCCCAGTCATTGCCTCCTGCCAATCAGTCAGTGCTTTGTCCATGCTAGTATCTTTCCTGTAATACCATGGGTTCATAGCTTGTTAAGGAACCTCGTGCCTGTCACCTTAACAAAGGCCTTCTGAAAATCCAAGTACACAACATCAACCAATTCTCCTTTGTCTATCATGCTTGTTATTTCTTCAAAGAAATCCAACAGATTTGTCAGGCAAGATTTTCTTTTGAGGAACCCATGCTGACTAAGGCCTATTTTATCATGTGCCACCAAGTACCCTGATACAGCATTCTTATTTATCACTGGCCTACAGTTTCCTTTCTTCTACCTTTCTCCCTTCTTGAAGAGTGGAATGACATTTGTAATTTTCTATTCTTCCTGAACAATTCCAGAATCCAGTGATCATTAGTAATGAAAGATCATTACTAATGCCATCACGATCTCTTCAGCAATCATTTTCAGAACCATGGGGTGTAAACCATCTGGTCCAGGTGACTTATCTACCTTCAGACCTTTCAGCTTCGCAAGGACCTTCTCTCTAGCTATAGTAACTTCACACACTTCATGACCCCTGACATCTGGAACTTCCACCACACTGCCAGTGTCTTCCACAGTGAAGACTGATGCAAAATACTTATTCAGTTTGTCTGCTATTTTGTTGTTCCCCATTACTACCTCTCCTGCATCCTTTTCCAGTGGGCAATATCCACTCTCATCTCTCCTTTACACTTCATGTATCGGAAGAAACTTTTGGTATCCTCTTTAATTTCATTGGCTAGCTTTCTTTCATATTCCATCTTAACCTTCTTAATTACTTTTTTTAGGTGCCTTTTGTTGTTATTTGAAAGCTTACCAATCCTCTAACTTCTCACTAATTTTTGCTCTATTATATGCCCTCTCTTTGGCTTTTACGTTGGCTTTGACTTCCCTTGTTAGCCACGGTTGTGTCATCTTGCCTTTAGAATACTTTTGCCTCTTTGAAATGTATATATCCTCTGCCTTCTGTATTTCTTCCAGAAATTCCAGCCACTGCTGCTCTGCCTTCATCCCTGCCAGTGTTCTTTTCCAATCAATTCTGGCCAACTCCTCTCTCTTGACTCTGTAATTCCCTTTACTCCACTGTAATACTGATACATTTGACTTTGGCTTCTCCCTCTCAAATTTCAGGGTGAATTCAATCGTATTATGATCACTTTCCCTCGGGGTTCTTTTACCTTAAGCTCTCTAATCAATTCTGGTTCATTGGACAACATCCAATCCCGAATAGCTGATGCCCTAGTGGACTCAACCATGAGTTGCTCTACAAAGCCATCTCATAGGCACTCTGGAAATTCCCACTCCTGGAATTCGGCAGCAACCTGATCTTTCCAATCTACCTGCATATTGAAATCCCCCATGACTACTGTAACATTGCCCTTTTGGCATGCATCTTCTATCTCCCATTGTTTGTAGACCACATCCTTACTACTGTTTGGGAGTCTGTATACAACTTCCATCAAGGTCTTTTTACCCTTGCAGTTCCTTAGCTCTTCCGACCCTATGTCACTTCTTTCTAATGATCTGATTTAATTTTTCACCAACGGAGCAATGCTGCCCCCTCTGCTTTCTTGCCTGTCTCTATAATACAATGTGTATTGTTGGACGTTAAACTCCCAGCTATAATCTTCTATAATCATTAGGTGCCCATTAGGCAGTGAAGCCAGCTGGTCACCCATGGCCGTTCCACGAATAACCTGCAGGGTCCTCATGGATGACCCTGCCTCGTCTCCTCGTGCTAACTGCTCTCTCTGCAACATGAAGTCCACTTGAACAGGGGCCCTAAATAGGTGGCAAAGGAACTCAGTCGAACATTCCCAGAGGAATGGGTGCCCAGTCTATAAAAGCTCACCCTGTCTCCATACTATCAGGCAGGACCTGATCTCACAATCTCAGGATTAAAGATCGTAAGGTTAGCCTCATTTGTCAGGTTGAAATAAGATTCCAGGTTCAAGTTTATTTGTCATGATATGCTTTGTAACTCCAAACATAAAGCTAATTGCAAAATAAAGACAGGAGCCTACAGATAACGTGTCTACTTTTATTTTTACTTCTGGCCTCATATATGACATAGTGGTTATTGACATATGCCATTCACATACTTTTACATATAACCTGTAATGAATTATATAAACAACAAAGGATGCTTAAGCAAACAACATACTTACAATATTACTGAAATATTAAATACACATGTACATTGAAACATACAGTGAAATGCATCATTTGCCTTAACAACCAACACACATTGTTTGTCAGTGATTTGGATAATGGAATCGATGGCTTTATGGCAAAGTTTGCAGATGAGATGAAGATAGGTGGAGGGGTAGGTAGTGCTGAGGAAGCAGTGCGATTGCAACAGGACTTAGACAAATTGGAAGGATGGGCAAAAAAGTGTTGGGAAATGTATGATAATGCATTCTGGTAAAAGGAACAATAATGTGGACTATTATTTAAATGCAGAGAAGGTTCAAACATCAGAGGTGCAGAGGGACTTGGAAGTCCTCATGCAAAGCTCCCAGAAGGTTAATTTACAGATTGAGTCTGTGGTAAAGAAGGCAAATGCAATGTTGGCATTTATTTCAAGGAAAATACAATATAAAAGCAAGGAGATAATGCTGAGTCTTTATAAAGCACTAGTCAGGCCGCACTTAAGAGTATTGTCAACAGTTTTAGGGCACCATATCTCGGAAAGGATGTGATGTCATTGGAGAGAGTCCAGAGGAGATTCATGAGGATGATTCCAGGAATGAAGGGGTTAATATATGAGGAGCATTTGGCAACTTTGGGCCTGTACTCACTGGAATTTAGAAGAATGCTGGGGGGGGACCTCATTGGAACCTACCAAATGTTGAAAGGACTAGATAGGGTGGATGTGGAGAGGGTGTATCCTATGGTGGGGATATCCAGAACTAGAGGACACAGCCTTAAAATTGAGGGGTGACCTTTTAGAACAGAGGTAAGGAGGATTTTTTTTTAGCCAAAGAGTAGTGAATCTGTGGAATCCTGTACCACAGACTGCAGTGGAGGCAAAATCTGTGGGTATATTTAAGGAGGAAGTTAATGGTTTCCTGATTGGTCAGGGTATCAAAGGATATGGCAAGAAGACAGGAGTATGGGGTTGAGTGGGATCCAGGATCAGCCATGATGGAATGATGGAGCAGACTCGATGGGCTGAATGGCCTAGTTCTGCGCCTATGTCTTATGGTCTTACACAAAGCTATGCTGGAAGCAGCCCACAAGGGTCACCACACATTTCGAGCCAACAGAGTATGCCAATCATGCTTGGCAGAACAACACAGAACACAACAAGCACCAAAAATAACACAGCAAAATCAAGCCCTGTTCCACCCTCCCACCTACGCACATACACAGTCTGTTAGCCTCTGTTTCCAGCTCCAGTAAATACAGACTCAGGCCTGCAAACAGCAGGTTTCAACCACCTCAGTGGATATGCAGAGATCTGCAGACTCGGCTCTGGCCCATGGGCTTCGACTTCTGGACTTCCAATCTGATCCTCGGCATCGATCAAAGGACATGCCAACCACTGAATACTAGGCCTCGAAAATGAGAGGCATCAAATCAGTCCGAGGATGTGCTGGGGCCAGCCTGCAAGTGCTGCCATGCTTCCAGCACGAACATAGCATGCCCACAACTTAACTCATACTTCTTTGCAATGTGGGAGGAAACTGGAGCCCCAGAGGAAACCCATCTCTCTGATGTAGATGTGATGTGTACATTTCTCCCATGGCTTCCTGAAGATGATCAGCAGCAGGAAAAAACCAGCTCCTCGAATCACTGGGGGGTCAGAACAGGGGACAATAGCATCTACACTTCTGAGACCACGGAATGCTCTTCAAGCTCTGGCAGGGCATTGATTGGCACTGACTAGAAGTGATCACTGTCGACCAGTGCCCTCCCTGCTTTCTATCTTGTAATGCCATTGTCACTTATCATTGTTGAACCTTTGACAAAATGTTGCAACCCTCAGTATTCCTCAAATCGAGCAAAGAGCAAAGGTCCAACCCCCATCTATCTTACCGCAGCTCCAGTAGGGCAGGAGGTACACAAGCCTGAATTCTCACACCACTAGGTTCAGGAAGAATGACTTCCCTTCAACCATCAGTTTCCTGAACCGATCTGCACAATCCTAACCTTGTAGGTCGGAAACTCCCATGGACACAAGTACACTCTCTTTGAACTCCGATAAGGGAAGTGAGGACTCGAAAAGTCACAAATGCTTCTGAAAGGATTAAAGTGATCTCGTTCGCTGTTTTCCACAGAGTCAGGGATAAGGCCATGTCACATCTGCACCAACCACGCCAGAGGTGAGCACTTGATAATCTAGTGGAAAATGAAAACCCCAAGTGTCCCGTAGTCCAAAACTGAAGCCGAAACACTCAGTGGCCACTTTATTATGAACACCTGCTCATTAATGTAAATATCTAAGCTGCCAATCATTTATACTTTATACTTTATTGTCACCAAACAATTGATACTAGAACGTACAATCATCACAGCGATATTTGATTCTGCGCATCCCGCTCCCTGGATTACAAATCGATAGTAAATATTAAAAATTTAAATTATAGATCATAAATAGAAAATAGAAAAATGGAAAGTAAGGTAGTGCAAAAAAACCGAGAGGCAGGTCCAGATATTTGGAGGGTATGGCCCAGATCCGGGTCAGGATCCGTTCAGCAGTCTTATCACAGTTGGAAAGAAGCTGTTCCCAAATCTGGCCATATGAGTCTTCAAGCTCCTGAGCCTTCTCCCGGAGGGAAGAGGGAATGAAAAGTGTGTTGGCTGGGTGGGTCATGTCCTTGATTATCCTGGCAGCACTGCACCGACAGCGTGCAGTGTAAAGTGAGTCCACGGACGGAAGATTGGTTTGTGTGATGTGCTGTGCCGTGTTCACGATCTTCTGCAGCTTCTTTCAGTCTTGGACAGGACAACTTCCATACCAGGTTGTGATGCACCCTAGAAGAATGCTTTCTACGGTGCATCTACAAAAATTAGTGAGGGTTTTAGGGGACAGGCCAAATTTCTTCCGTTTCCTCAGGAAGTAAAGGCACTGGTGGGCCTTCTTGGCAGTGGACTCTGCTTGGTTGGACCAAGTCAGGTCATTTGTGATATTAACCCCAAGGAACTTAAAGCTTTTGACCTGTTCCACTTGCGCACCACCGATGTAAATTGGGTCGTGCAGTCCGCTATTCCTTCAACTTTGGCTTCAACTTGATGCATAAAAGCATGGTCAAAGGTTCAGTTGTTGTTCAGATCAGTCATCAGAATGGGGAAGAAATGTTATCTACATGACATTGACCATAGAATGATCGTTAGTGCTAGATGGGGTGGTTTGGATTATCTCAGAAGGTGCTGATCTGCTGAGATTTTCATGCACAACAGTCTCTAGAGTTGACAGAGAACAGTGTAATAACAAAGAACACATCCAGTGAGTGGAAGTTCTGTGGGTGGAAATGCCTTGTTACTGAGAGAGGTCAGAGGAGAATGGTGAGACTAGTTCAAGCTGACAGGAGGGCAAGAGAAAGTCATAATAACCACATGTTACGAGAGAGGTGTGCAGAAAAGCATCTCTGAATCACAACATTTTGATCCTTGAAGTGAATGGTCTACAGCCACAGAAGAGTATGAACATACAGGAGCTGTCCAATAAAGTGGCCACTGAGTATACCATCAATTTAATATTGTAAAGGAGTTATCAGGGTAACACACAGATTAACTGCCTCGACTGCTTGGATGTGAAAATAGAGCTGTTGCATCAGCAGGGGAAATGCAAGTGTAGATTCACACAGGCACGGGAATGATCAGCAGTATTGGCTATACCAGTGACCAGTGGTCGTCAGAGGTACTGGTAACCAGCAGTGAACATTAAAGAACAAAACTAAACTTTTCCAGCCCCTTACGGGAATGAGTATACGATCAACTGTAATAGATCCAGAGCAGATTTAACTTCTTCACTTACAGCCTTTAGAACAGAAGCTCTATAAACAATCCGTAGGTTTGGAAGGTATTAGGTGCATTCGGCCAGATGAAGGTACATAAGTCCAGGAAACAGCGGCCAAGCTACAGCACCACAGACCAGACTGACCAAACACCTGGCTCTGGGTTACAACTTCAGGAGCTCACATTAAGAAGTGCAGAGCACAAACAGAAGAATGACCACCTTCAGAGATCCTGCTTTGCTAAATTCACAACGCATAAATTGAATGTTACATAACCAAGGTAATAAATATTATTCAGTGTTAGTGTGTGAAGTGTGCCAAATAACCCATTCTCAGGGAATAAAGGTCATTGCTACAACTGATTTGTCACTTGCTGATCTTATCATGAGACTTAATGGTGCGACTGCTGATATATTCTTATTAAAAATGCAAAACATATTTACTTCGGTTATCTTTCCAGAGGTTGAGTTGATCCTCCTACCCCCTCCACTACCATGAAATGAGGAATAAAGCAGAGCTGATCTGCTTCTGATGCCAGGAATAATTGCCTGCATTGAAAATGCTTTTGGATGCTGCAGCTCCAATTACTGCCGGCCTCTCATTGTCTCACTCAGCAGATGCTTTCCACTCTCAAGGAGGACCAAAGGTCCCCTGCCAGAGTGCCTTCAGTTACCACAGTAACCAAGAAAACACAGCCCAGTCTTCACAGCATAGATAAAACACAGGTTAAAAAATAACCTTCAAGGGCTTTCAATCCAAACAAAACTAGATTTTTTTTATATGACTAAACAATCTTTCCGCAAGTTTTAAAAGCTTTCTCTGGATCTGAATGCATTTGCTAGAGAAGGGAAAGACTCAAGTTGAGAGTGGGCTGCAGGGTTGATGGAGATATCACTGTTAAATTGACAGAACGCTTACTGTTTATGTTCTTGACATCCTCCAGATCTTCGGTTAATTTGGGAATGGCTACTCCCCTGAACTTACAACACCTGGTACGTGGAGTGTCACCCTCGCACGTTCTGACCGGACTGTCCTCCACCTCAGCAGCCGACTGGTGGCCTGGTTACTGTGGAGGGCACGATCTCAGAATAAAAGGATGTCTTTTTAGAACAGAGATGAGGAGGAATTTCATTAGCCCGGGGAGGTGAATCTGTGGAATTCATCGCCACAGACAACTGTGGTGGCCAAGTCTCTTGAAATGGAGTTTGATGAGTTTATTTATTTATTGAGATGCAGCGTGAAACAGGCCCTTCTGGCTCTTCATGCTAGCCCACCCAGCAATCCCCAATTTAACCTCAGCCTAATCACGGGACAATTTACAATGACCATTTAACCTACCACTCCGTATGTCCTAGGACTGAGAGAGGAAACCAGAGCACCCGGAGGAAACCCATGCGGTGCTAACCACTGCGCTACTGTGTCAAAGGTTACAGAGAGAAGGCAGAACAAAGGGGTTGAGAGAGATAATAAATCAGTCATGATTGAATGGCAGAGCAGACTCAATGGGCTGATTGGCCTAATTCTGCTCCAATGTCCTTTGGTCTTGTGGTCTAAAAGGGGGCAGGAATGACTGTCCGATTTGGATATTTTAGCCTAATGTGCACAGAATAGAAAGCAGTATGCACTATGTTTGGGTGTTAAACAGATGTACAACAGACCAAGTTATCAGCAGTGCTCAGTCTTCAAAGGAACAGGCTATACTGTTAAAATCAGATGGTCCATTTGTAGGTGTCCTGGAGTGAGACTTAAAACAAGCATACGTTGTGGAATCTCATTGAATTTGCAGCACAGAAACAGGTGATTTGGCCCATCTGCTCCATGCACTACACTACACCAGCCACCTACCATCCCTCCCCATCTCCCTCAATCACCATCTCCCTCTGTTGCTCTCTCCCTCATCTCCTTAATTAGCTCCCCGCTAAGTCATTCTCTATTGTTGACCTCAAACCCTTCCTTGTGGGAGTAAGTTCCATATTGCCAGCACATCCTGGTTTCCCCCAGACTCCTGGCTGGATTAATTGATGACACCCAATACTGATGACCTCAGGTTCTCATCTTGTTGCCCGGTTGCTCAACCGAAACAAGAAACTGGGACCAAAAATTGCATCTGGAATCTGGAGCAATGCATGAAGCGCAGAAAGAGCTCAGTGAGCCAGGCAGCAGCTGTACAGGGAAATAGACAGCTGATGTTTTGGGTCGAGACACTTCATCAGGACTGGCTGTATTGCATCACAAGTTCAAGTTCAAGATTATTGTCATCCAGCCATACCCACAACTTACAGCTCAACAAAGCATCATTCCACTGGGGCCAAGTGGCAAAACATATATTGACACACGACACATATAGTTACGATCTAGCACATACAGTCACAAAATAATGTTAGCACAGTCTTTGAGTGACAAGCCCTGAAGATTGACAGGTTGACATAAAGTGTAAAGTGCACCTGCACTGTTCAGGAGTCTTTAGCAGCCACAATCTCTAGAAATGAGGGATCTGTGTCAGATCTCCCTGCTCAACACCAGCCTAAACTGTTCCAACACCTGGAATCAATGGGTCACATATTGAATATTGAATATTTCTTGATGTGACCGGGATATCAAAGGAATCATCAGTTATTTGTTTATTCAGTAGAACTAAAACTTCACTTTCTCTTCTTTGGAGATCTGACCTTCTACGCTCAGTGGCCACTTTACAGGAGTGGAATCTGGTTGGTCTTCTGCTGCTGTAGCTCAAAGGTTGAGATGGTGTGCATTCAGAGATGCTCTTCTGGACACCACTGTTGTAATGCAAGGTTATTCAAGTTCCTGTTGTCATCCTGTCAGCTTGAACCAGTCTGCCCATTCCCCTCTGACCTCTTTCATTAACAAGGCATTTTTACCAACAGAACTGCCACTTGCTAGATTTTTGCTTGTTTTTTGCACCATTCTATGTAAACTTTAGAGCAGGGGTTCCCCACTTTTTTTGATGCCATGGATGACTACCATTAACCAGGGAGTCCATGGACCTCAGGCTGCAAACTCCTGCTCTAGAGACTGTTGCGATGAAAATCCCAGGGGGTTTAGCTATTTCTGAGATACTCAAACCACCCCATCTGGCACCAACAACAATTCCACGGTCGAAGTCACTCAGATCACACTTCTTCCCCATTCTGGCATTTAGTCTGAACAGCAACTGAACTTCTTGACCACGTCTGCATGCCTGTATGCATAGAGTTGCCGCCACATGATTGGCTGATTAGATATTTGCGCTAACGAGCTGCTGTACGGGTGTACTTAATAAAGTGGCCACTGAGTGTAGTTTTTAATATCTAAAGTATAATCTTCAGGTGAACCTGTTTTTACACTTATCAGAGTTGGATGATGTGCTGGCAGCACCATGTAATTTTCTGTCAGGGAACTCCTTCACTGAACTGCACGATGCAATCCTTCTCTTTCAGCTCAAGTGCCTGCTGACTCCTGCCACCAACCTCAATCATCAGACGATATGCAGAAAATTACATAACAAAACTCAGCCATGTAATTCCACTTCCACAAACCCTACAATAAAATTACTTAAATTGTGACTATGAGTTGCAAGTGCTTCACACGCTAATCGCTTAGAACTGCTTGAATTGCCTAGCTCAGCATGAATTATTATTAATTTGTGTGTGTTTTTTTTGTGATATTTGAACAACTTAGAATGCTACAGCACAGTAGTGGGTTCCTTCCCAAGGACCCTGTCATAATGGAAGCCGGTTTTCAGCCTATTCAATTCACTCAACCTGATATAACAAAAAACAGCAAGAAAGTATTGAGTAGAGAAGTTGAGCTGTTATCTTGAAGTTATGTAAGACATTGGTGAGGCCTAATTTGGCCTAATTTGGCCTAATTTGGAGTCTCCTAGCTACAGGAAAGATTTGGGTAAGCTTGAAAATTTACGAAGATGTTTCCGGGACTTGAGGATCTGAGTTACAGGGGCAGGTTGAATAGGTTACGACTTTTTTCCTTGCAGTGCAGGAGAATTAGGGGAGATTTGATAGAGGTATACAAAATTACAAGGGGTGTAGATAAGGTAAATACAAGAAGGTCTTTTCCACTGAGGTTGCTTGAGACTGGTTTAAGGGTGAAAGGTGAAACACGAGGGGAATCTTCTTCACTCAGAGGGTGGTGAGAGTGTGGAACGAGCTGCCAGCGGCGGTGGTGCTTGTGAGTTTGATTCCAACTTTTAAGAGAAGTTGGGATAGGGGGACTACGGAGGCCTCTTGTCCAGGTGCAGGTCGATGGGTCTAGGCACATTAATAATTAATTGTGCACTGGATAGTCTAAAGGGTCTGCTTCTGTGCTGTAGTTCTCCGTGGCACTACGACTCTAAAGGCAGTTGGAGCAGACTACGCCACAAGTGAAGACTTGTGGACCAGAAACTTGGTCTAGTCCAACCATCCGAGTAAAGAGGAATGGGGAAAACTGCCCAGGTATGTCCGACCCACAAAAAGCCATACAAATCTAATCCAGCCAGTCATCACCACCTCAGCAATGTGTTGGCAGTGCTGCCAGGTGGAACCATCTGCCTAGTTTGTGTTTTGCCAGGAGCACTTGGTTATGGACTTCAGCACAGCTTTGTCAGACAATGAATTCAATGAATTCCACTCTCCGCTGAACGTTGATGGCTCCTCCGTTGAGATCGTTAAGAGCACCAAATTTCTTGGTGTTCACCTGGCGGAGAAAGCCCAGCTGCGTCTCTACTTTCTGCGAAGGCTGAGAAAAGTCCATCTCTCACCCGTCATCCTCACCACATCCTACAGAGGATGTATCAAGAGCATCCTGAGCAGCTGCATCACTGCCTGGTTCGGGAATTGCACCGTCTCGGATCACTAGACCCTGCAGCCGATAGTGAGGTCAGCTGAGAAGATCATCGGGGTCTCTCTTCCCGCTATTATAGACATTTACACCACACGCTGCACCCGCAAAGCTAACAGTAAACTCTTCTCCCTCCTGCCATCTGGCAAAAGGTACCAATGCATTTGGGCTCTCACGACCAGACTATGTAACAGTTTCTTCCCCCAAGCCATCAGACTCCTCAATACTCAAGAGTCTAGACTGACATCTACATCATTTATTATTATATTGTAATTCGTCCTCTACTATGCCTGTTGTTTTGTTTATTAATTATTGTACTGCCCTGCACTGTTTTGTGCCCTTTATGTAGTCCTGTGCAGGTCTGTAGTCTAGTGCAGTTTTTATGTTGTTTTACGTAGTCTAGTGTGGCCTTCTGCTGTCTCACATAGTCTAGTGTAGTTTTGTGTTGTTTCATGTAGCACCATGGTCCTGGAGGAGCCTTATTTCGTTTTTACTGTGTACCGTACCAGCAGCTTATGGTCGAAATGACAATAAACTTGACTTGACTTGAGATGAGAAGGACTGCTCCTATGGCAGTATTTCAGTGTAGCATTCGCGAGCCCCCGTAGAACTGAAATCAACGAGAATCAGGTTGAAAACTCACCACCAGCTGCTATCTCACCTCACACAAGGGAAGACAAGTGTGGGTCTTAGAGTACAGCACAGAAACAGGCCCCTTGGCCTATCTAGTCCATGCTGACATTTTATTCTGCCTAGTCCCATTGACCTGCACCTGGACCATCCCCCTCCCATCCATGGTCATTAAACATCTCTCAAATGTTGAAACCAACCCCGCATCCACCACTTCCACTGTCTGTACATCCACCCTCTGAGAGAACAAGTTCCCCTTCATGTTCCCCTTAAACATTTCACTTTTCACCCTTCACCCATGACCTCTAGTTCTCGTCTCACCCAACCTCAGTGGGAAACACCCGCTTGCATTCACCCTGTCAATATCCCGCGGGTGGCGGGTGGAAATACGTCTCTACCACAGGAGACGTAAGGTGCTCCTTCTCTCCGCTGGCCTACAGGTCACCCTTGGAGAAGGTGTAGCACCTGCATAGACCCCCCAATCGGGGTCACGTGAGACACGGGAGTAAGTGGTGGATGGTCGAATGAATAGCTGGTGTATATCACAAGTCCTGGTTATGCAACCACTGATCACCAGGTAGACAATCTCTGAAGAGTATTGATAATGGCTAGGGTCACCCGTCTTGTAAAGACACTGTCCAGAAGAAGGCAATGGCAATGGTAATCGTGGTCATAGACCATGATCGCAAATGTCATGTGACATGGCACATAATGATGACGACCCTCATAACTTGATATACCTCTATCAAATCTACCCTTCTTCTCCTATGCTCCAGGGAATGAAGTCCTAGCCTCTTCAACCTTTCTCTATGACTGTCGTTGGAGGTCAATCCTCCCAGTTCCAGGACAACATTGCAAAAGCTCCTCAGGGTGAGTCTCTGGACTCAGACATCATCAGTTGCTTCAGCAATGGCCTTCCTTCCATCACAAGCTCAGATATGGGTCAATTTTCTAACTACACAACGTTTACTTTCATTCACCACTCCTCAGTAAATAAGCAGCTCGTGCCAGCATTAAACAGGACCCAGGTAGTATTCGGGCCTGGGCTGATAGGTGGCGAGTAACATTCACGCTACAGAAACTGGAGTTTACCCTCAGAGTTCAAAGTTCAAAGTAAATTTATTATCAGATGTATGTACGTATGTAACCATGTACTACAGAGATCCATTTTCTTGCAGGCATTCACACGATCAAAGGAATACAATGGAATCAATGCAGAACAACCAGCTGTAAGAGAGGCTGCACAAATACAATAAATGATACTGAGATCATGAGCTGCGGAGTTCTTGATGTTAAGTGTGGGAGACACAGACACTAATCCTCACTGTGATCCCCTGGAAAAGTGTGCAGAATTGGGCATACACACCTCCGAAGCTGGGCTGTGATGTTTCGCTCGCAGATTTGTTTTCTGAAGAGGGGCCCGTGTGGTTGTAGTCGGGAGTTACACACAGAGCTCACTGCCGCCACCTTACCGCCACGCTGACTGCTGGGGTACCAGTCAGACCTGAGAGAGAGCCTCAACCTCTGGTGGCTGCAGAAGACGGGAGCAAGTGGGGTGGGCATGCTGGGGGAGCAGCAAAGCGTGGAGTGGGCAGCCGTACCCCCAGCTGTCCATCCTCTGATGGAATCCCTGGCAAAAGGCTGATCAGGGACTCCCGCTAATGTGCCTGAAGCACTCATTGAGGGGACATAGAGTGGTGCTTAATCATGGAGCGGATTCCTGTCCCAGGCCATGATTTCATAGTCACTATGATCTGTGAATTGATATCAGACTCACTGTGCAACAGGATGTTGTATCTTGTACCTCAGTCTCATATCTTCATATAGCTGTGACTGTGATCGGCTGTGCAAATGATTAATGAAACCACACAGGGAATCACCTCGAAATGCCTGGGCTAATTTCCTGATGATCACTGGTGTGACCAATCCCACAGAAAACCGTGTTTACATGTTCTTCTTGGTAGGTGTTTCACCGATCTGCATCTGGCTGTCCAACATTTTCCCAGCCTTTGACTCTGAGGTGGTTCACTGTTTCATATTGTCTGCAAGCTTTAATCGCAGATCATAACCACGATAAATTCTGCAGATGCTGGAAATCCAGAGCAACACACAACAAAATGCTGGAGGAACTCAACAGGTCAGACAGCATCTATGGAAATCAATAAACTGTCGACATTTCGGGCCAAGACCCTTCATCAGGACTGGAAAGAAAGAGGGAAGACGCCAGAATAAAAAGCTGGGGGGAGGGGAAGGAAGGTAGCTAGAAGGTGATAGGTGAAGCCAGTTGGGGGTGGGGTGGAAGTTGATGGCCAAACATTTCAATTCCCCTTCCAACATGTCAGTCCATGGCCTCCTCTTGTGGCACAGTAAGGCCACCTTCAGGGTAGAGGAACAGAACCTTCTATTCCGTCTGGGTAGCTTCCAACATGATGGCATCAATTTCTCCTTCCAGTAAAAATAATTTCCCTCCCCTTCCTCTCTTCTACTCCCTACTCTTGCCTCTTACTTCTCACTTGCCTATGGCTTCCCCAGTTCCCCTCCTCCTTCCCTTTCTCCTATGGTCCACTCTCCTCTCCTATCAGATTCCTTCTTCTTCAGCCCTTGACCTTTCCCACCCACCCGGCTTCACCTATCACCTTCTGGCTATCCTCCTTTCCCTCCCCCTCCCCCTCCACCTTTTTTATTCTGGCATCTTCCCCCTTCCTTTCCAGTCCTGAAGAAGAGTCTCGGCCCAAA
The DNA here is from genome assembly GCF_963921235.1 of Mobula hypostoma. Classification (NCBI taxonomy): domain Eukaryota; kingdom Metazoa; phylum Chordata; class Chondrichthyes; order Myliobatiformes; family Myliobatidae; genus Mobula; species Mobula hypostoma. The sequence goes on from NC_086101.1 coordinate 33,340,190, forward strand.
ACATTGACTGTTTGTTCATTTCCATAGATGCTGCTTGCCCTGCTGATTTCCTCCAGCATTTTGTTTGTGTTGCTTTTGATAGTCGATCAACTTCTTTCATGGCTGGGCCTTAAGTATATATCAGAGAGGCAGTGCCCTTAATCTATCAGGCCATCTCTGCAGTCTGACATGGAGAATGACCTCACTCTGATTTCTACCCTTCAGCTGTTTCAGTCACAGACTTCCATGGACCCCCTAATCACATCAGCTTCTTCACTTCCCTTTATTTTTCCTACTGATTTCTGTTTACCTTTTGTTTGGAAGCTGGGAAAATCATAAGAGTTTAAAAGTTGCGGAAATGTGTGTTTATTTTTCAGGAGATTATTTAATATTAGGGGCTGTTTGACTGGAGCTGGTATCGTGATATCCTTGCAGGATGCAGCAGAGGCAGTGTGACAGCAGTGAGTGACTTTACACAGAGTAGTACCTGAGATTTAGGGAGAATAATAATTAGCTGCTAGGACACAACTATTCACAAAATTAAACCTCACACCAATGTATTCAAAAGAGATGGGTAGAGCAAGTTTGTTTGCACTGGTTGGTGGCTGTGGCTCCCTGCATCTTCAATACCCGTGTCTCAAGAAGGTGACGTCCATCATGTAACGTCATCACCACCAAGCACTTGCTCTCTTCATAGGTTCATTTATTATCAAAGTACGCAACTCTAAACTTCTTCAATTCTCCAGGTAGCCAAGAAACAAAAAAAAACAAACAAAATGGATCAGGCACATCGACAGCCCCCAAATGCCCCACCCCACACAAAAATACAAACAAAATGGAACAGGCACATCGACCCCCGAATCCCCCTCCCCACACAAAGATACAAACAAAACAGATCAGGCACATCGACAGCCCCCAAATGCCCCACCCCACACAAAAATACAAACAAAACGGAACAGGCACATCGACCCCCGAATCCCCCTCCCCACACAAAAATACAAACAAAACAGATCAGGCACATCGACCCCCGAATCCTCCTCCCCACACAAAAATACAAACAAAACGGAACAGGCACATCGACCCCCGAATCCCCCTCCCCACACAAAAATACAAACAAAACAGATCAGGCACATTGACCCCCGAATCCCCCTCCCCACACAAAAATGCAAACAAAACAGATCAGGCACATCGACCCCCGAATCTCCCTCCCCACACAAAAATACAAACAAAACAGATCAGGCACATCGACCCCCGAATCCCTCATCCCCACACAAAAATACAAACAAAACAGATCAGGCACATTGACCCCCGAATCCCTCATCCCCACACAAAAAAACAAACAAAATGGAACAAACACATTGACCTCCAAATCTCTCCTCCCCACACAAAAAAACAAACAAAAATGATCAGGCATATCGACCCCAAACCCCGCTTCCCACACAAAACAATGAAAAAATCAGATCGGGCACATCAACCCCCAAATCCCTTCTCCTACACAAAAAAAGACGAGGAGATCAGGCAAAAAAAAATACAGAATATAAAAACGATAAGACTGAGAGAAAGAAAGAGTCTATAGAACAAGTCCACATCCAAAGCGCAGTAAAACCTGGGCAACACTCTCCGGGCGGCGTGGCAGGCTCTCCCTCTCCAGTACAGAGCAACTGATCAAAAGGCAGGTAGCTGACGTTCACTTCGACGCTTCAATCTCCCTCATTGCTTGGCAAATAATGGAAGCTGTAATCAGTGAAATGGAGCGTGCGCCCCATCCTGCATCCATCTCACCATGAGGTTCATGCACGCTCCCCCTACCCCCAAAACCTCTCGGAGACTGCAGAGCGCTGGAACACCCAAACGATCGCCAAGCTCCACACTCGCCTTGACGTTTCACTCACCCTCGTCTCTTTAATCGGTGAACCATGGAAGCTATAATCGGTGAAATGAGTCGAACATCACTTCGTGCGCCATCCTGCAGCCTTCTTACCAGAGGCTCACCCACGCTTCCTCCGCCTCCCGGAATACTCTCAGAGACCTGCAGAACACTGAAGCATTACCACCATCGCAGACGAGGCACAGGGTCCTGAGGACCCTCACTCAGTTGTTTTAAGGACAGAACTTCCCCTCCATTACCAGACTTCTGAACAGTTCATCAAATTTGCTATTTACTTTTGCAATTGATAGTGATTTTTATGCCTCGAATTGTACTGTTACTGCAAAACAACCAATTTCTTAACGCGTTAGTGATAATAAAACCTGAGGCTGCTTCTGAATGTGCTGCCGGGGTGGCGATGGTGACTGATACAATAGAGGCTTTTCATGGCTTTCAGACAGGCACATGAATATGCAGAGAAGGAAGCATATGGACCATGGGCAGGCAGAGAGGATTAATGTAATTAGGTGTTATTAGTTTAATTAGTTTGGCACAACATTAAGGGCTGAAGGGCCTGGTCCTGTGCTGTAATGTTCCATGTTTGGTGTTCAATGTTCTATGTTCCTTTTCCACAGCTTTTTACGAGAGACACAAAATGGGCGTCGGGGAATAAAGACCAGCTTCCTCTGCTCTGTCCTATCACACACTCAGTATGAAGGAAGAAAAAGCTGGATTTATAGAAAGATGAAGCACAGAAGTATGATACGTACCAGCTCTTTGAGGCATCTACCCAATTCATCCCAATGTCCCCATCTTCCCGAAACGTTCTCCATTTCAAGTACATGGGAAACAGGAATGGTAGGAGGCCATTTTGCCCCTTGAATTTACTCTGCTGTTCGAAGAGATCATGGTGTCTCTTGCTTAAACGATGAACCTGAGCACAGCAAAAAGTGTTGGTTGGAAGCTTTCTGAGTGATATCCAATGTTGATTGTACAGATAAATATTTGTGGCAAAAAGCTTAGAGTTCAGCGATGAACGAAATGTTAGTTTGATGGACACTCCAACACAAGGACAGCTTATAACAGAGTGATGCCATCAAGATGAGGGCTCAGTCATGAAACCAGCTTTTGTTGGTGTGACTCATGCCTCACCCTGGGGATCTCCCACCTGGATTATCACTGCCGCACCGTCAGACTCACAGAGGAAGATGTAATTTGGGTGGGAGTTTTGGAGGTGTGCTCTCCAGGTACAGGATGGGCAATTTAACTTTGTTTTCCAGGTGATTAACTCAACAGGATTTAGAATCCTTTATGCTACAACCCACAAACTAACAATTTACAGCCTTTCTGAGGCTACATTGATGAGGATCGTGCGTGTCTATCTCTTTAGTCTGTGCAGGGTTGGTGTTTAGAATGATGCCAGGATGACATGATGAAAGAGCTGTCGATCGTTTTGTTCCATTGTACTTTGGGAGGGTGAAGAAAAGATTTTCTGCGCTTTGTTCCGCCCACGAAATGAACGAAGAATAAGCTCACAATCTTCACAAAGGGAACTTGCTGGATTCAGGGCTCCTTCTTGGCTTGTTTACCCGCTGCACTGTGAGTCCTGCTGTCAATTCAGGCCACACAGGAAGCAGAGACCACACAGTGTCCACTCCGGCTCAGCTCTCCCTTCCATGAACATTAAACTTTAGCTCCATTTGTCGCACGTACACCGAAACATCGAAATACACCGTGAATTGCATCGTCTCGCGTCAAGTCAAATCAGCGAGGATTTTGCTGGGAGCAGCTTGCAAATATTGCCATGTCTCTGCCGCCAAGATAACATGGCAACAGCTCACTTAACCCATACACTCCTGGAATGTGGGAGGAAACCCACGCAGTCACGGGCAGAGTGTACAATCTACTTAGACAGCAGCAGGAATCGAACCCCGATCAGTGGTTGCTGGCGCTGTAAAGTGATTGTGCTAACCACCATGGCACCGTGGATAAGAGAATGGACAGACTAAAGATTGCAGCAAGTGAAATCCACTCTCCTCAGCCACTTCAGGCAGGAACCTAGGGTGGCAGCAGGAACACTGGGACTGAAGTCAACCGAAATTCTTCTCTGAGACCAGTGAGAGGGAGACAGAGGGGAAGAGGATGGGAAAGGGAGTGAGGTAGGAGAAGAGAGAGAGAGAGACAGGAGAAAGAGACAGAGATGGGTGATGGAAAGGGAAAGAGATTGGAGAGAGAAGGAGAGAAGAGGTAAGAGAGAGGGTATGAGAGAAAGAGAGGAAGTGGGAGAAAGAGGGAATCTGAAAAGGTTGGTGAGGGAGAGAAAAGAGAGGGCAGGAGATAGTGGAGAGAGGAGAGAATCCACAAGAGAGAAAGAGAGAGAGTGATTAGCAGATGGGTGGGGGAGGACAACAGAGAGAAAGTGAGGGCAACAGAGGGGGAAGGAAGGAGTGAAGGAGATGGGAAATGAACAAGGAGGAACACGGCAGAAGGAGCAACAGAACTGAAACGTGGGAAGGAGTAGGGGAACGTGGAACTGATAAAGAGAGGTGGGCAGTGAATGTGAAATGGAGAGGGAGAAATAGAAAGGGCAGGAGGAGAACAATATCTGAAATGGGGTGCACTGTATACAGTCAAATCTTCTGTCAGAGTTAACACAGAAGACTTGCATCCGGGACAGAAATCCATTCCAGATGTCTGCACGTTGCAAGGTGTTGGTACCAAAGTCTGGGCAAAGCAATAGCTTGGTATCTATAAGGGTCTGTATTAGGTGCTGTACTGAATCAGACTCACAGAATAAAATAGAATCAGAATTGACATAATTTCCACGTTAACTATTCTAACAATTTTATAAATGCAGAAATCACTGAATGCTGGGAATTTGGAATTGTACCAAAAACTGTTAGAAATGGATAGTCAGTCAGTCTTGTTCAAAGTTCAAAGTAAATTTATTGTTGGAGAGCATAGTGTATACGTCAGCATATACAACCCTGAGATTTGTTGTGCTGCAGGCATACACAGTAAATCCAAGAAACAGAATATACCACACCCAACAGGATGGACAACAACCAATGTGCAACAAACTGTGAAAACATAAAAGAGAAAATAAATAAATAAATAATATCGAGAACATGAGATGAAGATTCCCTGGAAGTGAGTCTATAGGTTGTGGGAACAGTTCAGTGATGGGGTGTGAGTGAAGTTCAATGGTTATCCCCTCTGATGGTTGGTACTGTGAGTCCTATGGGTCCTGTACTTTCCTCCTAATGGCAGCAGTGAGAAAAGAGCATGGCCTTTGTGTTGGGTGTCCTTGATGATGGATGCTGCTTTCCTGCAACAACGCTCCATGTTGATGTGCTCAGACGTGGGGAGGGCTTTAATGGAACATGGTTACTCTGACAGAGTCTAGCTGGGACAGGAAATGGGGAACTTGGAAAATTCCCCAAAACAACAATCTCAACAGTCACTTCTTTGAAGACACTTTTTAAAAGTGTGTTGGAGTATTAATAAAGATCGACTTACAGTAATCTGGAAAATCGCCAGTCCCACATCACCAAAATCCCAGGGGAGCTGGACGATCAGAGTTTTGCAAGTTTTCTTCTGTAAGTATTTTATTTCTTTGTTCATAGCAACACACAAGGTTCTGGAGGAACTCGGCAGGTCAGGTAGTTTTTAAGGAGGGGAATAAACAGGACCTGATGAAGGGTCTCAGCTCAAAAGACTGACAGTGTATTCTCCTCCACAGACACTGCCTGACCTGCCGAGAACCTCCAGCATTTTGTGTGTGATGCTCTGGATTTCCAGCGTCTGCAAAACCTCCTGTGTTTTATTTGTTTATAGTTAGATGGTGCATCCGTCCCTTGGAATTTTTCTGTGGGGTTGGAGTGTATAGAGTCTGTATACGCTGAAAGATTCCCTGTCACACCAATAAAGCTCCCCTGAGACTCGAATCTTAGGCACAGGTAACTAGCTGACACCTTGTAGAGACCTGCCTTAAATCTTGTTACTTTTGATGGTAAAATGGTTAAAGAAATCAAGGAGGCTGACAGGTGCCATCGCTCTCACATGAAAACTTCATTATTGCATGTTTAACAGGCAATATGGGGCAAAGTGTCTTTACTCAGTAATGGCTATAATTTGGGATGTACTGTTTGAAAGTGCACTCCAGTGGGTGCATAGACAATGACTCCTTTCAAAAGGATATTCAGTTAATTATCAGAAGGTGAAATATTTGCAAGGCTACAGGGGAAGGAAGAGGAGGCAGGACTGACTGGATTATGCCACTGGAGGCCCGGGAACATCAGGGACACTGTCACCATTCCGTGAATTTACTTCGTACAAGATAGTCCAAGGAGAAGGAATCAATTGCAACATTTCCTTTCTGCTCCAATTTACACTTCACTTTTCCTCTGCTCTGCCAGCGGCCCAAAATAAACTCATACAAGGTGTACATTGTCAGATGATTTTACACTGCAGCGTTACACCTCGCTCCTTCCCAATCACTCTGCTGTCAGTCTTCTCCAACTGTTGACCTACGATATGGGCTGCAGAAGCAGGCAGGCAGGCAGGCATAGATGGGAGAAAGGAGGAAACGTGTCATGTCATGGTCTGGTGTGCCACTCCCAGCAAAAGCAAGAGGCAACTTGTAATTGCTTGAAGAGAGGTTTGCATACAGTGATGAGAGTTTCCTCCCTAAGATTTACAATCTGTTCCCTAAACCTTTCTACCTCTCTCTTTACTCCTGGGAGAAGGCCTTTAAAATCATCCTAGTGCCTCCTAACTCAGCCTGGTGCTTACTTTATTTAGGGATATAGCACAGTAGCAGGCCCTTCAGCCCAATGAGCCTGTGCTGCCCAATTACACCCATGTGACTACTCTCTGGAATGGGGAGGGGGAACAAGAGCACCGACAGGAAATCTATGTGGTCATGGGAAGAACGAACAGACTCCTTACAGACAGCAGGGGGAATCGAATCCGGGTCACTGGTGCTGTAATAGTGTGATGCTAACCACTGTGCCATTATGTCTCTCATAACGCTTTGGGAATTTTCAGTACATTAAAGATGCTATATAAATACTATTTCTTGTTGATAATAATGTATATGGATGGTAGGTGATATATAACTGGTAACTGCATTTATACCAGGCAATAGTGAAAGGTGTTTTTTTTTAAAAAAAGCAGCTTGCTTTAATATGAAAATCTGAAAGCTATAATCGGCGGCGTTTTATACTCTTAACTCATGGCAATTTGAACAGATCTTATTTACAAAATGAAGTCTAAAACATTCTGGCAATTATTACTTAAGTGACCCATTATGTGGCACTGCTGATCCATTTAGGAAAAAGCATCAGTCACCAGAAAGAACCCTGGGAGCGCACTGAGAATTGTAATGGAGCTTTTCAAAACTGCAAGTGCCTGGTGGCGATAACCTCTGAACATTCAAATTTCTCTGAGTGTCTCCTAGAACAAAAACATGATTTCTTTGGTGTATATATAAATTTAACTTTTAAAAACTGAGCCTTCCGAAAATTACCATAACAATACCATTTCATGATCATGGAGAAAAGTGACTGGGTTCTCCCCCATAAATAGAAGGATATTAACATTTTGCAAAGCACTCCTTCCCTGTGAATTGCATGCACCCTCTGTACCCCAGACTGTCATTTACTTCTTCAGTCTTGGGAACAGGGAGAATCAGTCAGCATATTCCTCTTCATGCCTTTTCTAAAAAGACTGGCATTGCAAAACACACACTGCAAGAACTGGATTCTGTTTAAATTTGGAAATCCCGCATTCGCAAATGCTTTCAACTTTGACATGTACAATAACGGTGGATTGTTAAGTGTGGTGATTACATTGGCTGGAATCCCAGCTCGCCAGGGCAATTCCAAATTTCCGTTATGTTTAAAATAAATCTGGAAGTTGAAAAGCTTGTCAGTTAAAATTATTACAAAGACATCGATTGCTGTCAAAATGGAGAAGGTGGGCCTTTACGTGACATCCGCCCCACACCCTGATGAGTTGGATGCTTTTGGCTTTAGTGGTTAATTAGAACTAGCTACCCAGCCACATTCTTAAATACTTAGCAACCAGTCATTTCTGCCTGATTGGCTAGGTTCGCACTCATAAGCTTAAGTGTGAAGGGAAGAGATCCAGAGACCTCTGGGTAAGAACCAGGGGCGGACGGGGCCTATTCCCTGCCCTCTGTCATCTGCCTCCTCACTGCAGAATAGGACTGATGATCCAGTTAATTCCATTTTGGTTCCAAGATCCAATTTCTGATTTTTTTTTGATAAACAGTCTTAAATTTTAACAACCCCATGCCTATTTTCAGAATTTTCCATGATCTCATCCCTTCAGAACTTCATCCAAGGTTTCCACATTCTTCAAATTCTGGCCTCTGCATACTCTCAAATTCCATCATTCTCATCACTATTGTCTGTCTGTCTACCTCTCTTTCTGCTCTCCACCTCCTCCCACGCCCTCTCACTCCCCACTCTCTCCCTCTCTCCCCCCGCCCCTCTTTTTCTCTCTCGATCACTTCTCAAAACCAAAACTTTGAGCAGCTGTTTGTTCGTCTGTCCTCAGATCACCCACAGGTAAATAATGCCTGACTACATCCCTGTGAAGCACCTTGCGACATTTTTGCTTTGATAATTTAGAGTTATGAGGAGCCTGAACATTAAATCCCAATTGTAAACCAAAGCAAGATTACCTGCACCCTAACTATAAAGTCATATACAAGACTAAAGAAATCAAAACGCACCAATTTCTTACAATAATTTTTGTAATCTCTACAGTTTTTATAGACACACTGTGCTGAACAATCACTGCTAAATAAACTCTTATTGATTTCTAACTGATTAAAAAAATGGAATTATTCAGAGAGAAGTTGATGCTTTTGCCACCGTTAAATGGATTCATGAGAAAGCTGCCCCCTGACCTTTGCCTCCTGACCCCATTATAATTCCCTGCTGAACAATCTGTGATTATCAAGCTCATCTGATCTCACTGCAAACTCCAGAGTAGTTTGTGCACCTCCAGAGAATGAGAATAAAGAATAAAGATCTTTCAGACTTAATTCTAATTTCCAATAGTCCATATCCCATTGGTATTCCCATCTATAACATTTGGAAGTGTCGAGCCGTGCCCTGTGTTCTACACTCCAAAGCACTCCAGAAATTACCTCGCTGAGGCTAGAAACAATTTCCCTGAAAATAATATTTTAGATTGCACAGAAGTATTGCCAATCCCACACAACAAATTAACTTTCTGCCGTTCAGTTCCTTTACTTCAGGCAGAAATATCAATATTTTGTGGATTACCAAACTGAATGTCATCTTTCAGCCTGACGGAACAGAGGTATGACGCACAACAACTTTAATTATCCAGCAGCAAGTGGCACACAGCGAGTTTACTAAATTGCACCATTGCCTTGATCATTACAAAATGATCCCACATCCACACATATAAATCAAAGATGGGACATACAGTGGAGGGTATCCTAACCAGATGCATCACGGCCTGGTATGGAAACACCAATGCCTAGGAATGGAAAGAGCTACAGAAAGAGACGGATACAGCCCAGACTATCACAGGCAAAGCACATTTACATGGAGCACTCCACCTATCATCAAGGGTCCCCACCATCCAGGCCATACTCCCTTCTCTCTACTGCCATCAAACAGGAGGTACAAAAGCCTTAGATGCCATGCTACAGGTTCAGGAACAGTTATTGCCCTACAGCCATCATGCTCCTGTACTGGGACAGATTACCCTACTCAGCACAACTCTGAACTGATGTTACAACCTACCGAATCACCTTCGAGGACTCAACAACTCACGTTCTCAGTATTTTTTTCAGATTTCTCTTCCTTACACGTAGGTTGTTTGTCAGTTTTTTGGTTTTGTGTAGGTTATTTTTGTAAGTTCTATTGTATGTCTTTATTTTGCTGTAAATGTCTGTAAGAAAATGAATCTCAAGGTAGCATACTGTATGTACTTTGATAATAAACTTGACTTTGACTCCTTCACCTGTCCTCATGCCCCTCCTCCCCTGTACCACTCCCATACTATCCCTAACACTATATGCCCTGTAGTTTCCATCCTCTTTCCCTACCCCTGTCCATACTATACACCCATCTCAGTCAATATCCTCCACACCCTGCACTACATCTCTACTGTTCTGCCTTTCCCTACATTGAAAACTCCATCCTCCCAACTCCCAGATTTCTAATTAGGTTTTCTGCTACCTGACCAAAGTAGGTGGCTTCATTAACTCAGCAATGTGTGGCAGGAGGTAGCGAGGTTAATTTGTTGACATTGGTATAAAACTTTCCACTCATCTGAGGAATTGGCAAGGCTTCAAACTCCTGTGGTGCTCTGTGTCGATACCTTTAATTGATGTGTGCAGACTGGTGTGGAGTGGCCGGGAGGAATCAAGATGTTTTATACCGATTCCCTGATTCATCCCAGGCTCAGTAAGAAGACACCTTTATTGATGGTCAGTGTCAAATTAGAACCACTTAGTTCCCAATACAGCAGCAAAGTTGTTCAAAATCAGAGGCAGTATGTTGTGAAATTGATTGTTTTGTGGCAGTAATACATTAAAAGATTATTATGTTAGAATAAAAATATTTTTAAAAAGTGAATAAATCCATCAAAAAGAGAGCAAAATAGCAAGGGAGTATTCATGGGTTCATGGACCATTCAGAAACCTGATGGTGGAGGGAAAGAAGCTGTTGCTAGAATGTTGCGTGTGGAACTTCGGGCTCCTGGACCTGGTCCCTGGTGATAGTAATGAGAAGATGGTGCGTCCCGGACGGTGAGGACCCCTAATGAAGGATGGGCAGAGCTTTTAGAGGATGTTCTGGATGGTGGGGAGGCGAGTGCTCATGATGGAGCAGGCTAAGTCTATAACCCTCTGCAGCTTCTTTCAGTTGGGTGCACTGAAGCCTCCATACCTGGCAGTCATATAATCGGTCAGAATGCTTTGCATGGTACACCTGCAGAAATTCACGAAAGTGTTCGGTGACATACCAAATCTCCTCAAACCCCTTTTGAAACATTGCTGCTGGAGTGTCTTCTTTGTGATTGCATCAAAGTGTTAGATGAATTTATGGGTGGATTTTGAGTCGTGCTTAGCCACACAATCATTAGTGTACAGAGAGTACATCAGTGGCTAAACTCACGACTCTCTTGATGGTCATTGAAGAGAAGTTATTACCGTTTGACACTGACTATGGTCTCCCAATGAGGAAGTTGCAGAGGCCCCAGTTATGAAGCTTGTTGATTAGTACTGAGGGGATGATGGTGTTCACTGCTAAGCGATGATCGATAAACAGCAGCCTGGCATATGTATTGCTGTTGACCGTGTGTTCTAGGGCCAAGTGGAAAGCTTGTGAGATTGTGTTCGCTGTAGATCTGTTGCAGATTGGAGTGGATCCAATGTCCTTACTCAGGCAGGAATTCATTCTGGCTATGACCAACCTCTCAAAGCACTCCATCACAGTAAGACCATAAGACATCAGAACAGAATGACTCCATTCAGCCTGTTGAATCTGCTCCACCATTCCATCAAAGCTAATTTATTATCCCTCTCAATTCCATTCTCCTATCTTCTTCCCAGTAACTGCTGGCATCCTTACTAATCAAGAACCTATCAACCTCCACTTTAAATATACCCAATGACTTGGCCTCCACAGATGTCTGTGGCAAGGAATTCCACAGATTCACCACCCTTTGGCTGAAGAAATTCCTCCTCATTTCTGTTCTAAAGGGACGTTCTTATATTCTGAGATAGTGCCCAATGGTTCTAAACTCCCCCACTATAGGAAACATCCTCTCTGCATCTACTCCATTTATCCTTTTAAATATTTAGCAATGAGATCCCCACCCTTGTACTTCTAAATTCCAGTGAGTACAGACCTATAGCCATCAAATCCTTCTCATACACTAACCATTTCATTCCCAAATCATTCTCGTGAACCTCCTCTTGACCCTCTCCAATGACAGCACAGCCTTTCTAAGATAAGGGGCCTCAAAATACTCCAAGTGCTGTCTCACCAGTGCCTTATAAAGCCTCAGCATTATATCCTTGCTTTTATATTCTAGTCCCCTTGAAATGAATGCAAACATTGCATTTGCCTTCCTTACCACTGACTCTACCTGCAAGTTAACTTGCAGGAAATCCTGCATGAAGACACCCAAGTCCCTTTGCACCACTGATTTCTGAATTTTCTCCCCGTTTAGAAAATAGTCTATGCCTTTACTCCTTCTGCCAAAATGCATGACCATACACTTCGCAGCACTATATCCACTACAGCAAACATCCTACTGTCCCTGGTAGATGTGAGTGCCACCAGCTGATAGTCTTTGAGGCAGCTCACCGTGCTCTTCTTGAGCGCCGGTATGATTGACGCCATGTTGAAACAGGTAGGAACCACCAACCGCAGCAGTGAGAGAGGTTGAAGATACCCTTGGCCAACACAGGTTTATAGTGCCCTGCCAGTTACACGGTCGGGGCCCGATGCCTTGTGAAAGTTCACCTTCTGAAAGATGTCCTGATGTCACCCTCTGAGACAGATTCGCCAGATGCTGCAGGGATTCACACAGGTGAAGTTTTATTCTCCCTTTTCAAAGTGAGCATAAAAGGTGCTGACCTCACCTGACAGTGAAGCATCACAGGTATTCATGATGTTAGGTTTTGCCTTGTAGGAAGTAACACCCTGCAAACCCTGCCAGAGCTGATGTGCAACCGATTACATCTCCAACTTCAATCAGGATTGTTTCTTCGCTCTTAAAGTAGCCTTCAGTAGGTCATAACTGAACTCCTTATGTAGTTCTAGCTCACCAGTCTTGAATGCCACAGATCCAGCCCTCCGCAGACTATGAATCTCCTGGTTCATCTACAGCTTCTGGTTTGGGAACTCATCAGGTCTTGAGGAAGTCGGTGACAACCATGGCATATACATGCAGATCTAAAGATAAATTCCTGAATATGGCCCAGTCCATCAATTTTTAACAGTCCTACAAGTGTTCCTCTGCCTCTCTTGACCATACCTTTGCTGTCCTCACCACTGTCACAGCATGTGTTTTGTTACAAGCATCCATCTTGTGATCCACCTTCAAATAAACTAACACAACTAATTTGGTAAAAAAGCATTCCATGGGTACAATAGCTCGAGACTAAAAATGCTCTTCTATAGTATGATAGACTATGCAGTACGGAAGTGGATCCTATTCAAAACCTAAGAGTTAAAATCCGATTGAATATTTCTAGAACGTAGCATGCAGGAAGGTCAAATGGTAGACACTGCATATTTACCAAGGTCAACTTTAGACGTGGAATTGTAGCCTTAGTCCCAGCTTTTCTCAATCTACATCCATGGAGTCATCTCTTTGGCCTCCAGTCCGTGGTTCACTCTGCCCTTTCTCATTCTGCCAATGTTCTCAAGCTCCTTCACTCAGTCTGATCTCTGCCTGACCAACCCAAACTAACCAGCACTGCTGATTCTAACTGCAATATAAACCATGAGGATAAACGCACTAGGTAAGCACCACACACACCAGACCACACTAGCAGCACTGCAAGACTCTCTTATACTACAGCTTGGAAAATACAATACTCTGCCACAACTTCCTCTCCCGCAGTGTGACACTCCCTCAGTACCACCCCTCCACAGTGTGACCCTCCCTCAGTGTGACCCCCTCAGTACCACCCCTCCACAGTGTGACCGTCCCTCAGTACCACCCCTCCACAGTGTGACCCTCCCTCAGTGTGACCCCCTCAGTACCACCCCTCCACAGTGTGACCCTCCCTCAGTGTGACCCCCTCAGTACCACCCCTCCACAGTGTGACCCTCCCTCAGTGTGACCCCCTCAGTACCACCCCTCCACAGTGTGACCGTCCCTCAGTACCACCCCTCACAGTGTGACCCTCCCTCAGTACCACCCCTCCACAGTGTGACCCTCCCTCAGTACTACCCTCCACAGTGTGACCCTCCCTCAGTGTGACCCCCTCAGTACCACCCCTCCACAGTGTGACCGTCCCTCAGTACCACCCCTCCACAGTGTGACCCTCCCTCAGTGTGACCCCCTCAGTACCACCCCTCCACAGTGTGACCCTCCCTCAGTACCACCCCTCCACAGTGTGACCCTCCCTCAGTGTGACCCCCTCAGTACCACCCCTCCACAGTGTGACCCTCCCTCAGTGTGACCCCCTCAGTACCACCTCTCCAAGGTGTGACCCTCCCTCAGTACCACCCCTCCCACAGTGTGACTCCCTCAGTACCACCTCTCCACAGTGTGACCCTCCTTCAAAATCCCCCTCAGTACCACCCCTCACAGTGTGACCCTCCCTCAGTACCACCCCCCCACAGTGTGACCCTCCCTCAGTACCACCCCCCACAGTGTGACCCTCCCTCAGTACCACCCCTCCACAGTGTGACCCCCCTCAGTACCACCCCTCCACAGTGTGACCCCCCCTCAAAACCCCCCTCAGTACCACCCCTCCACAATGTGACTCTCTCTCAGTACCATCCCTGCTACAGTGTGACATTCCCCCCCCCCCCAGTACCACCCCTCACAGTGTGACCCTCCCTTAGTACAGGATTTTGAATATATGCCAGGCTTTGTGGGGCTGTTGGTGTTGTGCTGGAAGCCAGGGCGAAGGACTGAGGCATAATTTGCTCAGGCAGGGGGAGATGGATGTGAATCTAATCACCCCAAATCAAATTTATGATACCTTTGCAAAGAAGATGGCTGTCAACGATAAGAATACTGGTTGACCTCTGAAGGCCGGCCAGTTCCACATCACCCCTGGCCTTTTGTCATCATCAACACATAGATCAGTGTCACCACTGCCCTGATGACATGCTAACATCAAACAATTAACCTAACTATCTACTTGCAGCTTTTCAAATTCACCATAATGCAAAAGTTGTAAAGGAGCATTCTTTTTCAACACAATGTGGACTACTGGAGAGTTATAAACACATTCAGAATTTATCTGCCATGAAAATAAATTGGATACAAATGAATCAAAATTGATCTGAGTCTAATGGACTCTCAGAGTGTTTGTTAATCACAGATAGCTCTCTGACTACAATGAAGTCTCAATCTCTACCTATCCTTGACTTTAATGGGAAATGCAGTCCCATACGAGGCAGCCTGAGAGTTTGAAATCAGTTTTGAAAAATAAAGAGCTATTTAGCTTGTGGTGAAAATAAATGGTTTATTTACATTCTTTTGAGAGAGAGAGAGATCTGCCTTTCTTACCCATTTGGTCTATATGTGACTCCGGCACTAATGTCCCTAGTTCACTTTAATATGAGTAGTGGAGGACTGGGTCGATTCCTTTGTTGGACCACCGTGAGGGAGATTCATTCTCTATCAGGATGTGCTTCCTCTGCGTGGCGAGTTTGAAAGGCTAAGCGTATGGAGTGCCTTTATATCTCTGTGTGACCACGACCCATCTGTGAATTGCTGTCAACTGCTGTTGATGCACACGGCCCTCCAGCCACTTCTGAGGCCAGCTTTGTACACACTCCTTCAGCAGGTGGACCACACTGGCAGCAGGCCAGGGGCACACAAAGCTCCAAGCCTGTGCTTAATGGCAGGCATATGTATGTGACGCTACACTCAGGCCGCGTCCATATGTTTCCGAGCCCTTGCTCCTGTCTAGCAGCCGCTGGCTGTCAATTGGAGTGTTTGTGACTGCCAAGGAAGAACGTACCCAAGCAGTCAGTATCTCTAGCCCAGTGTCCTCATTACAGACAGCCCATCATTAGTAGGAACACAATGAGCTGATCTGGAGAGACATACCAATTAGGACGCATTCAGCATTTTATTCCATGTCTCTATGGAAACTCAGCTCTCCTGCCTAGAGTGAACAATTGCAATTTTTCAAACACCCATCTGCCCCCTTGCTGATGTATTTCACACTGAACCACATTTCGAAACTACATCTTTTACACTGTGATAACCACAGTGACTCAACCAGGTACCCGCAGCCCCTGAAAATGTTTTCGAAAATCCTGCTGGTCTGTGAGCTTTCAGTTTGACCCCCTGACATTTTGCTGGCTACTAAATGTTTGGGTAATTCTTCACTGAACAGTGCCACAGAGTTTCCTGTAACCTCACCACAGTTCCGGAGGTCAAGTATGTGCTTAAAGTGGGGAACCAGGGGTGTGGATTAAACTTTCACAGCCTAATCCTGATTCAAAAAAAAAGAGAATTAATAATTTAAAAAATGGAATTAAACAACAAAAAGGAACAAATGGAAGGATTGGATAATTTGGATCAGATGACTTCAGACTTGTCTTGCTACCGATTTGAGTAAATTTACTTCATTCTAATACATTCACACATGTCCACAGATATTTCCAAATAACAGCTTAACACTAATGTCACACATCACAGAGAGCGTAAGAAAGATGAATACAGTTCCTCAAACTGTCTTCCCCCCCAGCTTGAAAAACCTCTGTAATCCAATTAATAAACCAATGTTTAATTCTCTGCAGTTTAAGTTCTTTACTCCTTTCGATTGTCCAGCCAAGCCAGTAGTTCACAATCTGCAAGACTACAATTTACTTTAACCATCAGAATTTTTAAAAATCTGATTTATTTCCATTCCATAAATTAATGACCTGCTTGCCTGCAAGAAAACGAATCTCAGGGTTGTAAATGGTGACATGGCTGCGTTTTGATAATAAATTTACTCAGACCTTTGAAATGCTGGCAGTTGCAGAGACTGCAGATTCCTAGAGGCAGCAGCTCTCTCTTGGGTCACTTGAGGGCTTCTTGTTCATTTGTGGGGTTCACCTGTTGCTCACAGCATCAGCATTTTGTTTGCCCTTGGTGTCGCTGATGAAGGGTCTCACCACCTATGGTTTATTCCTCTCCATAGATGCTGCCTGACCTGCTGACTTCCTCCAGCGTTTTATGTGTGATACTCTGGATTTCTATCATCTCCAGAGTCGCTTGTGCTTGTTGTTTGCCTTTGAAGAGCTTTCCGGTGGCAGTAGCAAGCAGGTCTGTGATTGGAGGCTGACAGTGGTGGCAGTGACCGGGGAAAGCGTGTGTGAGGGGGTGGACAGTGCTCAGGGCTCAAGGCTCCCAGTGATTGTGGTCGCTGTGGCGGGGAGCAGGGTAACTCTCACCACCATCACTGTACGTTTTGATGTATGTGTGATAAATAAATCTGAATCTGAATTTGAATCGAACTGTGAGCGGCCTTCTGGAAACACTGTGCCAACGTGCTGTTGGGATGGTGTTCAGTGTCAACTTCAAATCCCCAGGTGGCTCTCAACATACAAGTGCAGGGAGTGTTGAGGAAGTCAGTGATAGACTTCAGGGGACACGAACAAATAAGTGAGATGGGCAGATGTGTGGCAGATGCAATTCAACACCAGCGGTGCAAAGTAATCCTCTTTGGTAGGAAAGATATGAAGAGACAATACAAGCTAATCAGTAAGAGGTGTAATGCTCTCATAGCTGAGGTACTGAGTTCAAGAGCCAGGAAGTTATGTTACAGCTTTATAAAGTCTGGTTAGGCCACATTTAGAGTACTGCATTCAGTTCTGGTCACTTCATTATACAGTAGGAAGGCTGTGGATGCTTTGGAGAAGATGCAGAGGAGGTTTACCAGGATGCTGTCCGGTTTGGAGGACATGCGCTGTGAGGAGAGGTTAGACAAACTAGAGCAACAGAGGCTGGGGGGGATTTGCTATAGACAAAGTAGACAGCCATTACCTTTTCATCAGGATTGAAATGTCCAGATTGAAGTATTGCCAGAACAGGTCTCTGGCAGACACCATCTCCCTACACTCATCTCTTGAGGATTGGACAATAAAGATACCTACGTTTATTGTCTACAGTGCCAGCTTCAAAACTATAATTCCAAGCAAACTCATCACCCAGCTCCAAGACCTGGAGTCAACATTTCCCTTTGCAACACACACAAAATGCTGGAGGAACTCAGCAGGCCAGGCAGCATCAATGGAAAAAAATACGGGACCTGCCGAAGGGTCTCAGACTGAAACGTCAACCGTACTTTTTCCATAGATGCTGCCAGGCCTGCTGAGTTCCTCCAGCATTTTGTGTGTGTTGCTTGGATTTCCAGTGTCTGCAGATTTTCTTTTGTTTGTGATTTGACCTTCCTTTGCAATTGCATCTTTGACCGCAAACAGTAAGGTTACCTCCGCCACAATTATTCTAAACACTGGTGCTCACTAGTGACATTCTCAGCCCCCACTTTACTTCCTGTACACTCACAACTGCATGGCCAGCTTCTGCTGACTCCATCTACGAGTTTACAGCCAATATCACCGTAGTGAACTGTATCTCAAATAATGATGAATTGGAGGTGAGGAAGGAGAGAGAGAGCTTAGTAACATGGTGTCATGACAACAACCTTTCCCTCAATGTCATCTAAACAAAAGAGCTGTTCATTGACTGCAGGAAGGGGGAGGGCAGTGCACATGCTCCAGTTTACATCAGTTTGACAGGGTTGAGAATTTCAAGTTCCCAGGAGTGAACATCGCCTGTCCTGATCCAACCACATTGATGCTATGGCCAAGAAAAGCTTATTCTCCTGAGGAAAGTGGTGAGCGTTGACCCTCACCAATTTTTATTGATGCACGACAGAAACCATCCTATCTGGACGCATAGCAGCTTGGTAAGACAGTTGCTCTGCCGATGACCACAGGAAACTGCAGAGAGCTGTGGACACAGCTCAGCACATCAGAGAAACCTACCTCCCCTCCACGGAGTCTGCCTACACTTGATCTGCTAAAGCAGCCAGTATATTCAAAGACTCCACCCGTCCAGATATTCTTTCTTCTTACCCCCGCATCAGGCAGAAGATACGATGACCTAAAAGTATTACCACCAGGTTCTATCCACTGTTTAGAATGGGTCCTCAGTATAATGAGATAGCCTTTTGACCTCACCATCTGCCTTGCACCTTGCTGTCGACCTGCACTGTACTGTAATACTTAATTTTGCATTTTGTAGTTGGTTTACCTTGTACTACCTTAATGCACTGTGTAATGAATTAATTCCTATGGATGATATGCAAAACGTTTTTCACTGTACCTGGTACAAGTGACAATAATAAACTGATTTACTAAATGTATCAATTTAGTACCAGAAGGTACTTAAGGTGAAAGGGGGTAAGTACAAAGGAGGTGAAGCTGAAATTCTTGTCCTAAGAGCAGAAAAATGAGAATAGGTTTAATAAAGGTGTTCAAACAGTGGAAAGCTTTGATGAGTGAATATGGAGAGATGCAGGACTGGACCAAAGGACAGAGCGAGAAGGCAATTCACAGAGCAACCAGGGGTAAATAGGAGGCAACTCTCAACACAGTGAGAATGGCAGTAGATTCAACAAAAGCCTCCAGAGGGGATAAAACAGAAAAGCTTGAAGAAGACAACACTTGAAGAGCAACCAGCTGACTGGGACTAGCTGTCCTGCTCTTCTGAAGAATTGGTGGGGTCCCAGCAAGCTGAATAACTGTCGCTGTCCTGCACTATTCTGTGGCTTAGGAGTACATGAGAATGGCTGACATTGTGGTTTAATTACTATACTGATATCCAGAGGCACAGACAAGAGGACTTGGACATAAACACAAATGAGGAGCGTCTGATGGCTCTGGGACTGCACACACTGGAACTTTAAAGAATGAGGAGGGATCTCATTGAAACTTGCCAAATGTTGAAAGACCTAGATAGAGTTAATGTGGAATGCATATTTCCAATAGGGAAGGAGTCCAGAATTAGACGGCAAGCCTCAGAATAGAATGATGACCCTTTCGAACAGAGATGAGGATGAATTTCTTGGCCAGAGGGTGGTGAATCTGTGCCATTCATTGCCACAGCTTGCTGTGGAGGCCACGTCACTGGATTTATTTAAAGTGGAGGTTCTTGATTGGTACGAACATAAAAGATTATGGGGAAAAGACAGGAGAATGGGGCTGAGATGGAAAATAAATCAGTCATGATCGAATGGTGGAGCAAACTCAATGGCCTATCTCCGCTCCTTTCACTTCTGGAAACAGGCCATAAATCTTTTTATCTTCACTGAAACAAAGTCCCACTTAAGCTCGAACATGTTATGTTATAATCATTTTGAGTTCACGTCAAGATAAACACTTCACAGATAGAGAGAGATTGGCAATGGTTTTTGTTCCACAAGACCCATAAGACATAGGAGCAGAATTAGGCCATTCAGCCCATCAATTCTACTCTGCCATTCCATCATGTTTGATTTATTATCCCTCTCAACCGCATCTGCCTGCCTTCTCCCAGTAACTTCTGTTGCCCTTACTAATCAAGAACCTATCAATCTCCTCATATGTTAACCCCTTCATTCCTGGGATCATCCTCTGGACACTCTCCAATGCCAGCACATCCTTTCTTAGATAATGGCCCAGAACTGCTCACAATACTCCAAGCACAGTCTGATCAAAGCCTTACAAAGCCTCAGCAATACATCCTTGCTTTTATATTCTAGTCCTTATGAAATGAATGCTAACATAGCATTTGCCTTCCCTACCACCAACTCAACCTGTACGTTAACCTTTAGGGAATCCTGCACATGGACTTCCCTGTCATTTTGCACTTCTGCTTTCTGACTTTTCTCCCCGTTTAGAAAATATTCTACGCCTCTACTCCTTCTACCAAAGTGCATGACCATACACATCCCTCCACCTTCCACTCTTTGTCCATACTCGTAATCTGTTACATACTTCTACAGAGTCCCTGCTTCCCCACACTGCATGCCCTTCCATTTATCTTTGTTCTGGAGGAGCGGATGATATTATTTCTGTTTGATACAGTTTTCAGTTAGGTCACAACTTTCAGTGGGTCTGCTATTTCCAAAGGCCACTTTTTAAATTTATTTTGTCTGATGTGATCGTCACTGTCAAAGTCAGAATTTATTACCAATAGAGCCAAGGTGCTCCATTACACACAACAGGCCATTTGCTTCAATTCATCTATGCTGCCTAAGGTGCCTTCCTGAGACAGTTCCCACATCCACCTGAACTCTTCCTATCCTTAAACCTCCCAAAGCTCTTTTAAACGTTGTAAAATATCCAACACAACCACTTCCTCTGGCAGATCATTCCACATGCAATTGTTTCTTTTATCATCTGTGAGAGAAAGGTGCCCTTCACTTCCTCTTTAAATCATTCCCCTTTCACCTTAGATCTATGCTCTCTCATCTAGATACATCTACCCTGAGAAAAAGACGATTGCCATCCACATTATTTGTGCCCCACATGACTCTGTACACCTCTATAAGCAATTCCTCTGTCTCTTATGCTCCAGGGAAAAAAGTCCCAGCCTTTCCAGTGTCTCCATATAGTCCAAAGTTCCAGGAACATCGGAATCTTTCTGAAACCCCCTCTAATTTAGTCACATCCTTTCTATATGGTGTTCAGAATGGCACACTATACTCCATGTCAGAACCCACCAACAACATGACATCCCAACTCTTGTACCGAATGCCCCATTTGATGCTATATACGTTCTTCACCATCTTGTCGACCTGTATCCCACTTTCAGGCAATTGTATACCTGTACTCCTAGTCTCTCTGTTCAGTGGTGATTGTTAGGGTGTACTCTGGAGATATGCAATATATCAAATAATATTTCAACAATATTTCAACCAGTCTTGAAGTATTCATCTGAATATTTATTGTAGATTGAATTTAAAAGGCTCCTCAGAACAATGGTCTTCCTGGACCTGAATTTTAGAGTAAATTGCAGACCAGGAAACATCCATCTGACCTGAGATGTCTGCATATGCATGAATGCAATCAACACCACATTGAATGAGTACGACTCAGGGACCATAGTAATTATCACTCATTCTGGGTGTATTGAAGGGAAGATCCAGGTATATGGAAAATTGCATGTAATTCAAAAGAAGCGTTATGAGGGCATCGTAACTATAGAAATTGTCCTGTTACTTTCATTTTTTTACCATATAAAAATGTGCCATAATGTTGGGTTGGGGAGTCTCTCTCTCTCTTTCTCTCTCTCTCTCAAATGACCCCAAAGGTGTTTGTGTCCTGCATAAAGACTTTTATATCTACCAGCTGTGTCTCTTTGGTGACTTTGTTCGCAGTCACGACAGTGACAGGTCATACTGATGATCAGTGGTGCAGTGTCAGTCAATATGCCTCTTGCTAGTGCAGAGAGACCATTCTCTTCAGTCAATGAATCCAAAACATATAAATTCTTTGGTGGAGGCCAGTTGATAAGGATCCTTCAGGGGGAGGGTTGGCCTGCATCAGCCTGTGATGAACAACAAGAATGGAGCTGAGTTGAAGCACCCTCCTGGATTAGTGCCATCAGTTAAGGAGTTCAGAGTTAACTTTTACACAAGCTGGCTCCAGTTTGATCTGTGAGTGGTTTGTAAAGTGAATTGAAGAATAAACAGAGAGGATTCTGGTGGATTCTGCTGGATTTGTTTTGAGTATAAAGGAAATCAATGGTGTGCTATCACCCACTTAATCTGATTCGTGAAGGCTCTGGTTAAAACAGACTCGTGTTTCCATGGGGTTCCACTGGGCTCCCCATAGCATGCAGCTCTGTAATTCCCCATAGAAATTACTAACACACAATTCAACTGCAAATATTTGCCACTGGAAAGATTCAGCAGAAACACAGCATGCTGCCAAGGCAAAGGATGGAACTGGGGAAAAAAAGTGTTTCTTTCAAATGTAATCCACTCCTGGATAATAATTAACAGAGCACTTTAGGGTTTTGAGGTAATTGTTTCATTAATTAAGTTAACAAGAGAATCATTATTTACACAACATTTGTCTTCAAAAAAATAATATTTTCAGAGAGATTGAAAAGGAGATAAAGTCAGTAATGTCATTGAATTAGTCTGGCTAAAACTGACAGCCACCAAAACTGAGCTCTAGTCTGAAAGACAAAGAGTCCCCGGGGAGATCATGGGCCTGACCACAGCTCTTGGACAAGTGAATTGAAAAGCTTCCTCAAGATATTAACATAACAAAGGAAACTCTTTCAAATTGCACCAGAGATAAACTTGTTTCATTATTGTGATAATAAAATCAATCAACCCAGCCATCTTGGAGATGTGTGCTTGCGAGATTGCAGTTGCCATCCTCAAATGTCAAAGTGCAGCCATTTCTGTACCCACTTGGAATATCAGGCCAGCTGCTATACACACAGCAACTTTCGCAGGACAAGGTCAGAGGAGGGACGGAGGAGGGAGAGGTAGGAAAGAAGGAATTCTGGAGGTTTAAGGCCCAGGCTGCTGAAGGCATGGTCACCAGTAAGGGGAAGGGTAACTGAATCCAGGAATGAGCATCATATCCATGCAGAGATCATTGTGGGATGTAGGGCTGGAGGAACTGGCAGATTTGGGGAGTTTCTCCTCTGTTCAGATCAGGTGCTAATGAATCAGTATATAGGAAAGAGATTTAAAATCTGGCAGAATGGTGCCATAACACCAACCTACATCAGTAAAACCAAACAACTGAGAAGCTGAGTTACAGAGTCCTTGAAGGTGAGACCATACATTATGGAATCGGTTCAGTGTTGAGGTGAGTGAAGTTATCCATGTTGGATGAGGATCCTGAGGGTTGAAGGGTGGTGTGGGACCTAAGGCTCCTGTACCTCTTTCTTGATGGCAGCAGCGAGAAGAGAACGTGGCCTGGATAGTGGAGATCTTTGATGATGTATGCTGCTTTCTTGTGGCACCACTCTTGTACAGCAAATGTGTTCAATGGTGGAGGATGGACTGAGCTGTATCACTACCTTTTGTAGGCTTTTCCGTTCATGGGAGATGGTGGAATTAAAATGGGTGGCCACTGGGAGATTTCGGTGCTCCCAGTGGGGCCTTCTGTATATCGGTGAGACCCAACATAGACTGGGTCACTTCATCCAGATCAAGCACCTACACTCCGTATGCCAGAAAAAGTGGGATCTCCCATTCCCATTCTGATAAATCCATTCATGGCCTCTTCCACTGTCATGATGAGGCCACACTTAGTTTGCAGGAACAACACCTTATATTCCATTTGGGTAGCCTCCAACCTGATGACACGAACATCGATTTCTTGAACTTTCAGTAGTGACCCCCCTCCCCTTCACCATTTCCCATCCCCTTGACCCTCTCTCATGTTATCTCCTTGCCTGCCCATTGCCTCCACCTGGTGCTCCTCCTCCATTTTCTTTCTTCCATGGCCTTCTGTCACTTTCACCAATCAACTTCCCAGCTCTTTACTTCATCCCTTCCCCTCCAGGTTTCACCTATCACCTTGTGTTTCTCTCTCCCTTCCCCCTGCCTTTTAAATTTACTCCTCAGCATTTTTCTTCAGTCCTGCCGAAGAATTTCGGCCCAAAACGTCAACGGTAATCTTTTCCTAGATGCTGCCTGGAATGCTGATTTTCTCCAGCATTTTGTGTGTGTTTTGGGGATTATACCAGTTGTAGGTATGACTATTGGAACAATGCATACCCAGTTCATATTCCATAGTCTTTCAATTTCCTCTTATAGTTCAGTATATTTCTGGTGTTTTTCACTTACTGATTTCTGTATGTTATGTGTGTTTGGAATGGCTGTATCTATTAAATAAGTTGTTCTTGCTTGTTTATCCTGTAATATTATCTCCAAATGGTTATTATGGATTGTCCTATATTAACAATGGATCAGTTGTAATTTTCTGTAGGACTCTGACTCTAAAACTGAATCAGGCTTGCATTTATAGTGAGGTATGGAGTCTTTTATGAATAAGCATTTTAAAGTAAGATTTTGGTGAATAATGGTTGCTGCTTGATTGTGCCTGTGTAAGTAATCAGATTGAGTTAAACTGCTGCAGGATGCTGTAATGTGCTGGATTGTTTCTGATTCCTCTTGACATTTTCTGTATTATCATCTTGAATTAGTTGGACTTTTATTAAGTATTTTTGATAATACTTTGTGTTAACCACCTGGTTCCGTTTTGCCACAAGGAACCTGCCTGTTTCTAGGAAGAGGTCTCCAACTCTGAGCCAGGCATTAGATACTTTAATAATAATTAAATTATTATTATTATTTAATAATTATTATTATTTAATAATAATTATTATTATATTATACTTATTAACACATCAAACAAAGAAAACCAAATAATAATAATAACAGGAGACGCTCTGCAGCTCAGGCAGTGTCAAGAGAAGAAGAAACGGAGTGATCATTTCAGGTCCAAGAGCTTCCTCAGAACTGCAGGATAGAGGAAACAAGTTTGTTCATGTCACAACAAGAGTGCAAGATGGGTGGAGAGGAGAAAAGGAATATGACTTTATTTAAATATAAGACATGGTAACAGTTCCTTCCAGCCCAGCAAGCCCATATGCTGCCCAATTACATC
The DNA here is from genome assembly GCF_963921235.1 of Mobula hypostoma. Classification (NCBI taxonomy): domain Eukaryota; kingdom Metazoa; phylum Chordata; class Chondrichthyes; order Myliobatiformes; family Myliobatidae; genus Mobula; species Mobula hypostoma. The sequence continues at coordinate 33,365,429 of NC_086101.1, forward strand.
CATGTGACTAATTAACTGACTAACCTGTTGTTCCACAAAAACTGATACCCAAATAAGTATAACCATAACAAGTGGATGCTGCAACTATTTGGTTTCGCTTGGACAAATGGACCCAGACTCGGTAGTTCCTCCGAAACTCACTTTATTGTTAATACAGAGAAGAGAAATGATAAAAAATTAGATAGTTGCAAAAAATGCTTTATATTATACACTACCTACACCACTAATAGGTAGGGTTAACTGAAGCAACCCCTTGTAGTCTACACCGCCGAGTATACTTAGCAACGTCTGCGTGGTCCCTGAGGCAGGCAATCGACCGTGGACTGGCTAGGGTGGAGGTTCTTGGCACCGGTTCAGCTGCTCGGCTCAAAGGTGGGACCAGGGCGAGCGGTCTGCCCAAGAAAGAACTTGCCCACCTTTTATAGCTCTATCGCCACCTCCCAGTCCAGCTGGTAGGGGTGAGGCATCCAATCCAACGCTTACATGACCCTAACCTTTTGGTCAGGTGACCTTCAACAATCGGCCTCTGCCTCCTCAGGGACAATGCACTCTATTAATCTTATAACCAAACAATGTAAAAAAACATTCTTCAGAGACAAGGTGATTAATTACTTTTACACAAATCAGCACTTTTAGTTTGCTTTCAGGCCATGTTATCAGGTAGACCAGAGTCACATTCTTCTCCCCTTACCTAGTATCAAGGGTCAATTTGCCCAACACGCAAGGTAGACCTTCAAAACAGACAGACCCACAAATTCATAACTCTTAACCATTTCCTTGCCGTATCCATTTTTCAGACCCACACATCTCACCCATACACTTACCTATACACCCATATGTCTTTAGAATGTGGGAAACCAGAGTACCCAGAAGAAACCCATGTGGTCTGGGGAAGAACGCACACATTCGTTACAGACAGCACACTAATAGCATTATGCTAACCGCTACACTACTGTGCCATCCCACTGGGATAAGCAGTAGCTGATGCCACTGGGTCAACAGGTTAACATAGGCAGTTTGAGAGAGAGAACGTGAGAAAAGGAATATAAAGGCTGTGAAATTCAGAATTGTAAGAAGTGCCCATCAGGTCAGGCAATGATGATGGAGTGGGAAAACCTAATAGATGACCTACAGCAGATCTGGCCACATCCAGTTCAGACTGAGAAAGTGAGTTACCTGAAACTGTAGGAGCATTATCAAGTGCAGAGGGCAACCACATGCCCAGTGGATTCCCCATAACTGCAGCAGATCACAGGTAAAAGGGTCAGAGTGGGACTGAGATGCAGAATTGAAACGATGCACCTCAAGGGTAAGTGGTTAGCCCACTTCTCAATGCTCTCTACACTACTGACTGTGGGGATAAGCACTGTTCAAACACCATCAGTAAATTCACCGATGACACCACAAGTTGCTGGTCAAATCTCAGATGGTGACAAGGAGGCGTACGGGAGTACTTGCACTCAATCTTAGCAAGACAAAGGACTGATCGTGAACTTCGGAGGGGGGAGTGGTGAGTCTTCATTGAGGGGTCAGCAGTGCAAAGGGTGAGCACCTTCAAAAGAATGTGCCCTGGGTCTAACACTTTGACGCAATCCTGAAGAATGCATGCCAATAGCTCTACTTCATTAGGAGTTTGAGGAGGTGTAGTAGGTTACGAAAGACTGTTACAAATTTCTATAGCTTTACAATGAGAGCATTCTGACGAGGTGTAGCAGAGTTTGGTATGGAGGCTGCAAAGGCCACAGAACATTGCAGGTTCAGCCATCTCCATCATGGGCAACACCCTCCCACCATTGAGGACATTTTCATGAGATCCACACGCATTTAGGAACAGCTTCTGCCTCTTCACCATCAGATTTCTGAATGGTCCATGAACCCACTGATTCAACCTCATTATCCCTTTTTATTTGTTCTATTCATTTATTTCGTAAATCATTGTAATTTTTAAGTCTCTGCACTGTACCACTGTTGCAAAACAGCAAATTTCATGCTGTGCGAATGTGATTCTGGCAGATAATACAGTCCATTGTCATGATGCTAGTTCCCCTAAACAACAGGGAGGGTATTCTGTATATCAGGCTGTTAGGTTAGATGGAACAGCACTTTCACAGGATAACACATCAAACATTTCACCACTCCTTCAGTATGTCCCTCCCATAATGTGACCCTCCCTCAATACTGCCCCTCCCACAGTGAAGTCACTCCCTCAGCACTGCCCCTCCCACAGTGAGTCACTCCCTCAGCACTGCCCCTCCCAGTGTGACCCTCCCTCAGTACAGCCCCTCCCACAGTGTGTGACCCTCCATCAGTACCGCCCCTCCCAGTGTGACACTCCCTCAGTACAGCCACTCCCACAGTGTGACTCTACCTCAGTACAGCCCCTCCCACAGTGAGTCACTCCCTCAGCACTTCCCCTCCCACAGTGTGACACTCCCTCAGTACAGCCCCTCCCACAGTGTGACCCTCCCTCAGTACAGCCCCTCCCACAGTGTGACACTCCCTCAGTACAGCCCCTCCCACAGTGTGTGACCCTCCATCAGTACCGCCCCTCCCAGTGTGACACTCCCTCAGTACAGCCACTCCCATAGTGTGACTCTACCTCAGTACAGCCCCTCCCACAGTGAGTCACTCCCTCAGCACTTCCCCTCCCACAGTGTGACACTCCCTCAGTACAGCCCCTCCAACAGCGTGTGACCCTCCATCAGTACCGCCCCTCCCAGTGTGACACTCCCTCAGTACAGCCACTCCCACAGTGTGACTCTACCTCAGTACAGCCCCTCCCACAGTAAGTCACTCCCTCAGCACTTCCCCTCCCACAGTGTGACACTCCCTCAGTACAGCCCCTCCAACAGTGTGTGACCCTCCATCAGTACCGCCCTTCCCAGTGTGACACTCCCTCAGTACAGCCACTCCCATAGTGTGACTCTACCTCAGTACAGCCCCTCCCACAGTGAGTCACTCCCTCAGCACTTCCCCTCCCACAGTGTGACACTCCCTCAGTACAGCCCCTCCCACAGTGTGTGACCCTCCATCAGTACCGCCCCTCCCAGTGTGACACTCCCTCAGTACAGCCACTCCCACAGTGTGACTCTACCTCAGTACAGCCCCTCCCACAGTGAGTCACTCCCTCAGCACTTCCCCTCCCACAGTGTGACCCTCCCTCAGTACAGCCCCTCCCACAGTGTGTGACCCTCCATCAGTACCGCCCCTCCCAGTGTGACACTCCCTCAGTACAGCCCCTCCCACAGTGAGTCACTCCCTCAGCACTTCCCCTCCCACAGTGTGACACTCCCTCAGTACAGCCCCTCCCACAGTGTGACCCTCCCTCAGTGCAGCCCCTCCCACAGTGTGACACTCCCTCAGTACAGCCCCTCCCACAGTGTGACCCTCCCTCAGTACAGCCCCTTCCACAGTGTGTGACCCTCCATCAGTACCGCCCCTCCCAGTGTGACACTCCCTCAGTACAGCCACTCCCATAGTGTGACTCTACCTCAGTACAGCCCCTCCCACAGTGAGTCACTCCCTCAGCACTTCCCCTCCCACAGTGTGACCCTCCCTCAGTACAGCCCCTCCCACAGTGTGTGACCCTCCCTCAGTACAGCCCCTCTCACAGTGAGTTACTCCCTCAGCACTGCCCCGCCTACAGTGTGACACTCCCTCAATACTGCCCCTCCCACAGTGTCACTCCCTCAGCACTGCCCCTCCTAGTGTGACACTCCCTCAATACTGCCCCTCCCACAATGTGACACTCCCTCAGCACTGCCCCTCCCACAGTGTCACTCCCTCAGCACTGCCCCTCCCACAGTGTGACTCTCCCTCAGTACCACCCCTCCCACAGTGTGACACTCCTTCAGTACTACCTCTCCCACAGTGTGTCGCTCCCTCAGCACTGCCCCTTCCAGTGTGTCACTCTCTCGGTACTGCCCCATCACAGTGTGACCCTCCATCAGTCCTGCCCCTACCACAGTATGACCCTCCATCAGTACAGCCCCTCCCACAGTGTGACCCTCCTTCAGAACCACCCTCCCACAGTGTGACGCTCCATCAGTACCACCCCTCCCACAGTGTGACCCTCCCTCAGAACCACCCTCCCACAGTGTGACCCTCCCTCAGTACCACCCTCCCACAGAGTGACCCTCCCTCAGTACAGCCTCTCCTACATTGCAGTGCTCCCTCAGCCCTGCCCCTCCCACAGTGTCACTCTCTCTCAGCAGATAATCCAATTTTAATGTGTGTCCACCAAAACTTGAATCAGCAGGTTCAATAATCAGACTCAGGAGTTTTACCCTCCCATGTTGTCCTTCACACCGTAAACAGATACGGCAACAACTGCGGATTTATTGACCTCTCAGACACTTCCTTCTTTAATCTGCTGTGACTCTTGCTGATAATCAGCTTGTTCTGTGGTTGAAAGTGGATGTTCAGAGGCCGATCCCACCCCTTGTTCCCCACGCTGGGAGCTCCATTGTTGCCACTGGCATTCAGGGGAGGTCACACTTTCACCTCGCACACCCTGTTAGAGCCAGCATTGTGCGCCTGTCTCACTCTGCCTGTAGAATGAAAGGGATTGTAACGTGCAGGAACTATCACAATAACATCCCTGACCCTTTTAGCTCAACACAGTCCATCTATTCAAACAGTCAGTCTTTATGATTTAAGCTGAAAGCACTTCAGGAGAGTTTCACATTTATGGCGGTACGATTCCCCTTTTACTGAAAGGGTTTGAGACTCGTGCTTTGTGTGCTGTCTACGGCCTCTGTTCCCACCAGTGCTGGCACAGGCAGTCTTGGGTCTACTGGGGTTGAACACCCTCATCTCTCTGTGGTGAAAGCTGCAACTTCAGGATAAACATCGCCTGATTTTAAAACCCTAGTTAGACCGCATTTGGTTCAAAGTTTTCCCCGGTATTGCTCCCCAATTCTTCTTCCGTTACATTGATAACTGCATTGGTGCTGCTTCGTGCCTCTAGCCTTGCCTCTAACTTCCACCCAGCCCTTAAATTCACTCCCTCCTTTTCTGACACCTCTTTCCCCTTTCTTTGTCTCCATCTCTGGAGACAAGCTATCAGTTGGCATCTCTTATCAACCTGCTGATTCCTACAGTTATCTTGACTATAGCTCTTCCCATCCTGACTCCTGTAAAAATGCTATTCCCTTGAAAGAAGATTATAGCTGGGGGCTTAACGTCCAAGGATTGTCCACATTGTCTCAAAAGGCCAGGCAGGCAGGCAAAGGGGTTGGCATTGCTCTGCTGGTAAAATATAAAATCAATCCATTAGAAGGAGGTGACAGGGTCAGAAGGTGTTGAATCATTGTGGATAGAGCTAAGGAATTGCAAGGGTAAAAAAAGACCCCGATGGGAGTTGTTTTCAGACCCCCGAACATTAGTAAGGATGTGGTCTACAAATTACAATCAGAGATAAAAATTAACGCCAAAAGGGCAATGTTACAATAACCATGGGGGATTTCAATATGCAGGTAGATTGGGAAAATCAGGTCGGTGCTGGATCTCAAGAGGGGAAGTTTCTAAAATGCCAATGAGATGGCTTTCTAGAGGAGTTTGTGGTTAAGCCCACTAGGGGATCAACTATCCTGGATTGGATGTTGTGCAATGAACCAGAGTTGATTAATGAGCTTAAGGTAAAAGAACCCCTAAGAGAAAGTGATCATAATAAAATCGAATTCACCTTGAAATTTGAGAAGAAGCTAAGGTCATATGTATCACTTTTACAGTGGAGTAAAGGAAATTACAGAGACATTAGAGAGGAGTTGGCCAGCACTGATTGGAAAAGAACGCTGGCAGGGATGATGGCAGAGCAGCAATGGCTGGAATTTCTGGAGCAATTCGGAAGGCACAGGATATATACATCTCAAAGAGTAGAAATGCTCTAAAGGTAAGATGACACAACTGTGGCTAACAACAGAACACAGTGTCAATATGAAAGCCAAAGAGAGAACATATAATAGAGCATAAAATAGTAGGAAGTTAGAGGATTGGGAAGTTTTCAAAAACCAACAGAAGGCAACTAAAAAGTCATTAAAATGGTAAACATGGAATACAAAAATAAGCTAGCCAATAATATTAAAGAAGATACCGAAAGTTACTTCAGAAACATAAAGTGTAAAAGAGAGGCGAAAGTGGATATCGGTCCACTGGAAAATGATGCTGGAGAGATAGGAATGGGGGCTAGGAAATGGCAAACAAACTAAATAAGTATTTTGTATCAGTCTTCACCGTGGAAGACACTAGTGGTATGGTGGAAGTTCCCGGTGTCAGACGTCATGAAGTGGGTGAAGTTACCATTGCCAGGGAGAAAGTTCTTTGGAAACTAAAACATCCGAACGTAGATAAGTCACCTGGACCAGATGGTGTACACTCCAGGGTTCTGAGAGAGGTGGCTGAATAGATCATGGAGGCATTAGAATCACTAAAGAATCACTCTTTTAAGAATCACTAGATTCTGGAATGGTTCCAGGCGACTGGAAAATTGCTAATGCCACTCCAATCTTTAAGAAGGGGGAGAGGCCGAACAAAGGAAATTATAGGCTAGTTACTCTGACAGTGGTTGGGGAGATGTTGGAGTTGATTTTTAAGGATGTGGTTTTGGGGTACTTGGAGGCACATGATAAAACAGTCCATAGTCAGCATGGTTTTCTTAAGGGAAATTCTTGCCTGACAAACCTGTTGGAATTCTTTGAAGAAATAACAAGCAGTATAGACAAGGAGAATCGGTGGATGTTGTGTACTTGGATTTTCAAAAGGCCTTTGACAATGTGCCACACATGAGGCTGCTTAACAAGCTACGAGCCCCTGATATTACAGGAAAGATTCTAGCATGGATAAAGCAGTGGCTGATTGCAGGAGGAAAAGAGTGGGAATAAAAGGAACCTTAACAACAGGAATTCTGCAGATGCTGGAAATTCAAGCAACACACATCAAAGTTGCTGGTGAACGCAGCAGGCCGGGCAGCATCTCTAGGAAGAGGTACAGTCGATGTTTCAGGCCGAGACCCTTCGTCAGGACTAAGGAAGGGTCTCGGCCTGAAACGTCGACTGCACCTCTTCCTAGAGATGCTGCCTGGCCTGCTGCGTTCACCAGCAACTTTGATAAAAGGGACCTTTCCTGGTTGGCTGTCAGTGATGAGTGGTGTTTCACAGGGGTCTGTATTGGGACCGATTTTTTTAACATTATATGTGAATGATTTGGATGATGGCTTTGTTATAAAGCTCGCAGAAGATACAAAGATAGGTAGAGGGGCAGGCTCTTTTGGGGAAGTAGAGAGGCTACAGAGGGGCTTAGACTAGATTACAAGAACCAGCAATGAAGTGGCAGATGGAATATAGTGTTGGAAAGTGTATGGTCATGCACTTTGGTAGAAGAAATGAGAGGGTTGATTATTTTCTAAATGGAGAAAAAATACAAAATAAAAACTGAGGTGCAAAGGAACTTGGGAGTCCTTGTGAAGAATTCCCTGAAGGTTAATTTGCAGGTTGAGTCTGTGGTGAGGAAGGCAAATGCAATATTAGCATTCATTTCAAGAGGACTGAATATAAAAGCAAGAATGTAATGTTGAGACTTTATAAAGCATTGATGCAACTTCAGTTGGAGTATTGTAAACAGGCTTGAGCCCCTTAGCTTAGAAAAAATGTGTTGAAACTGGACAGGATTCTAAGGAGGTTCACGAAAATGATTCAAGGATTGAATGGTTTGTCATATGAAGAGTTCTGTGCCTGTATCACTGGTATTCAGGAGAAAGAGGTGTGACCTAATTGAAAATTATCGAATGGTGAAAGGCTTTGATAGAGTGGATGTGGAGAGGATGTTTCCTATGGTAGGAGAACCTAAAACCAGAGGACACAGCCTCAGAATAGAGGGGTGTCCTTTTAGGACAGATTAAGATTAAAGTCTATCACGAGCCCTGTGGCTGGTGCTTATCCCGATTTCCGTGGCGTGAAGCGACTGAGAGAACGAGACTCCCACGCCCCCCCCCCGGATAGGATGCCAGTCTATCGCGAGGTTAACCCCCAGCAGTTTTGCCGGTACCCACGCTGCCCCGGCCGAGGCTCAAACCCACAACCTTCAGATCACTAGTCCAATGCCCTAACCACTTGACCACTTTTAGAACAGAGATGAGGAGGAATTTCTTTAGCTAAAGAGTGGTGAATCTGTGGAATTTGTTGCTATAGGCAGCTGTGGAGGTCAAGTATATTTAAGGCAGAGGTCTGTTTCTGCCTTCGGGGTCACAACACACTTGACAGTACTACGATTATTACTACGTTTCATTCCTAGACCACATTTCGGGAAATCTGACCATCTGACTGTCCTCCTCCTACCTGCATAAAGGCAGAGGCTAAAGTGCAAGGCTCCAGAAGAAAAGACAATGAAGCAATGGTCATGGGAGGCAGCGGAGCGGCCATGGACTGCTTCTAGTCAGTGGATTGGAACATGTTCAAGGACTCATCAGAGGATCTGAACGAATACACCACAGTTATCACGGACTTTATAGTCCTTTGTGGATGAGTGTGTCTGCACAACTCATGTAGAGTCCTCCCCAACTAGAAACCCTGGACGAACCAGGAGATCCGCAATCTACTGAGGACCAGATCCATGGCGTTCAGGCCTGGAGACCAAGTATAGTAGAAGAAATCCAGGCACGAATTCCAGAAAGCTATCTCACATGCAAAGTGGCAATTCCAGACCAAATTGGAATCACTGAAGAATGCTCGACAGATGTGTCAGGGCTTGAATGCCTTCACCCCCTACAAAATATAACCAAGTGACATTTTGAACATAGAAATACTAATATGTGCAATAAGGTTTCGCTCCCAGATGAGCTCAACGTTTTTATGCTTGGTTTGACTGACAGAACACAGAGGCACCTTCACGATCTCTCACAGCCCCCAAAAACCTTTTGATTTCAGTCTCTGAGGCCAACTTGAGAGCATCCTTCAGAATGGCACGGACATCTCCTCGGCAGTCACCATGCTATGGGCTTAGCCCCCTGCTAATGACTATAAACTTAGCTCCAGTGCTAAATTTAAGTTTGCCAATGAACTGTGTCATTGGCTGAATTAACGGAGGTTACAAATCAGAAAGTAGGAGGGAGATTGAAAGTCTGGCTGAACAATGCCACAACAACCCCCCACTCAATGTTAGCATAACCAAAGAGCTGATTATTGACTATAGGAGGAGGACACCAGAGGTCCATAAGCCAGTCCTCATCAGAGATGCAGAGAATCAGAAACTTCAAATTCCTCAACATTATCATTTCAGAGGATCTGTCTTGAGTCCAACACATAAGTGCCATTACAAAGACAGCACGGCACCAGCTCTACTTTCTGAGAAGTTTGTGAAGATTAGGCATGTCATCTAAAACTTTCACAAACTTCGATAGATGTGTGGTGGAGAGTATACTGACTATTTGCATCATGGTCTGGTATGGAAATACCAATTCCCTTGAATGGAAAATCCTAAAATAAAGTAGTGGATACAGCCCAGTCCATCATGGATAAAGCCCTCCCAAACATTGAGCATACCTACAAGAAGCACTGTCACAAGAAAGCAGCATCCATCATAAAGGATTCCCACCATCTAAGCCATGCTCTCTTCTCATTTCTGCCATCAGGAAGGAGGTTCAGGAGCCTCAAAGCCAACACCACCCTTAGGAACAGTTTTTACCCTTGAACCATCAGGCACTTGAACTGAAAGAGATAAATTTGCTCATCTTCACACACCCCAACACTGTACTATTCCCACAACCTATGGATTCATTTCGAAGGACTCATGTTAAGAAACACTTAGAAAGCCTAGAGCGCAATAGAGGCCCTTCAACCCACAATGCTGTGCTAAACATGTACTTACTTCAGAAATTACCTACGGTTACCCATAGCCCTCTATTTTTCTAAGCTCCATGTACCTATCCAGGAGTCTCATAAAAGACCATAATGTATCCGCCTCCACCACCATCACCAGCAGCCCATTCCACGCACTCACCACTCTCTGTGTAAAAAACTTACCCCTGACCTCTCCTCTGTACCTACTTCCAAGCACCCTAAAACTCTCGTTTTAGCCATTTCAACCCTTGGAAAAAGCCTCTGGCTATCCACATGATCAATGCCTCTCATCATCTTATACACCTCTATCAGGTCACTTCTCATCCTCCGTCACTCTAAGGAGAAAAGGCCAAGTTCACTCAACCTATTCTCATAAGACATGCTCCCCAATCCAAGCAACATCATTGTAAATCTCCTCTGCACCATTTCTATAGTTTCCACATCCTTCCTGTAGTGAGGTGACCAGAACTGAGCACTGTACTCCAAGTGGGGTCAGCCAGGGTCCTATATAGCTGTAACATTACCTCTACGCTCTTAAATTCAATCCCACGATTGATGAAGGCCAATACACTGTATGCCTTCTTAACCACGCAGTCAACCTGCGCAGCAGCTTTAAGGCCAATGCACCATATGCCTTCTTAACCACAGAGTCAACCTCCATAGCAGCTTTGAGCATCCTATGGACTCGGACCCGAAGATCCCTCTGATCCTCCACACTGCCAAGAGTCTGACCATTAATACTATATTCTGCCATCATATTTGACCTACCAACATGAACCACCTCACACTTATCTGGGTTGAACTCCATCTGCCACTTCTCAGCCCAGTTTTGCATCCTATCAATGTCCCACTGTAACCTCTGACAACCCTCCACACTATCCACAAAACCCCCAATCTTTGTGTCATCAGCAAATTTACTAACCCATCCCTCCACTTCCACATCTAGGTCATTTATAAAAATCACAAAGAGTAGGGGTCCCAGAACAGATCCCTGAGGCACATCACTGGTCACCGACCTCCATGCAGAATATGACCTGTCTACAACCACTCTTTGCCTTCTGTGGGCAAGCCAGTTCTGGATTTACAAAGCAATGTCCCCTTGAATCCCATGCCTCCTTACTTTCTCAATAAGCCTTGCACAGGATACCTTTATCAAATGCCTTGCTGAAATCCATATACACTACATCTACTTCTTTACCTTCATCAATGTGTTTAGTCACATCCTCAAAAAATTCAATCAGGCTCGTAAGGCACAACCTGCCTTTGACAAAGCCATGCTGACTATTCCAAATCATATTATACCTCTCCAAATGCAACCTCCAATCCTCTGGAACCTCTCCTGTCCCCACTGATGATGTAAATATCATTGCCAGAGGCTCAGCAATCTCCTCCCTCACTTCCCACAGTAGCCTGGGGTACATGTCATCCGGTCCCAGAGACTTATCAAACTTATGCTTTCCAAAAGCTCCAGCACATCCTCTTTCTTAAATGCTCAAGCTTTTCAGTCCGCACTTTTCCACTGTCACACTTGATTGGTCCTATTCTCTCACGTCTTATCCTCTTGCTCTTCACATACTTGTAGATTGCCTTGGGATTTTCCTTAATCCTGCTGGCCAAGGCCTTCCCGTGGTCCCTTCTCATGTTCTCAATATTTATTGCTTATTTATTTATTATTATTATTTAATATGTTTTTTTCTTTTTGTATTTGCAGTTCATTGTCTTTTGCACATTGGTTATTTGTCTGTCTTGTTGGGTGCAGTTTTTCATTGATTCTATTGTGTTTCTTTACACTTACCATGAAATGCCCACAAGAAAATGAATCTCAGGGTGGTACAAGGTGACATAAATGCACTCCTGACTCAGATTACATCAGGTCTCCAAGTATTTTGTAACTTTATTCCATTTTACACACTAGACCTCCAGCATAGTTCATGATTACTCGGCAGAACATTTCTCTGTCTTCTCCACATTTTTTTGAAGAGCGTTCGTTCTTTAAAGCTGTGATTTAATTTCATCTCCATATGAAGATGGACCAGATATTCAATCAGTTCTGCTGCAAGGTTCCATATTTCCATTTACTTCTGGTAAATTGGGATAAGCATAATTTCTATGCATGTTCTGCATTTCATATTAAGATAGCCTGCTTCAAGAAGAATTATCATTTGCTCTCTGTATGAGCATTGTGTTTTGTGAATGATATGTACATAAACTTGAGCCTAATCATTCTGATACAATGAGGCAAGACAAGGGAGGTTAGTATTGATCCAATCAAATGCAAATCAGATTGATTTCTGGCAGAAAGTAATGTTTTGGGCTCCAGCGTGTTCGAGGGGTGAAATGTTGTGAGTAAGACTATCAGAGGACATTCAACCTTTGGTTCCCAAAGCTTCTTTCCCAAAGGCCTCACTTGCCTCATCTCTGGGTCTTTCAGAGATCTATCAGCAGATGTAGATGACTGTGATTTACCAATACTGCAGGATGTTAGCTGTGGAATATTTCTTATTCATTTACAGGTCAAGGTCATCACTAATGGAACCATCTCTAACTGCACTAGAGGCACCTGGAGCTGCTGAGATCCCCGGGTGAAGGAGCTCCCATGGTGATGTTGTGCAGACAGTTCCAAACGTTAGGTCAGTGCTAATGACAGAACGGCAGTGGTGTGAAGCAACCTGCAGCAGAGGATGTTCTCAAGCACTGGCTGCTCTTGACCTTCCAGATGATAGAGATTATGGGGTTGTGAGGTACAGTCTCAGTAAGTAACTGCTATTTTATCAGTGGCACACACAGTAACCAAGGACCTCATAAACACAAGGGATTCTGCAGATGCTGGAAATCCGTAGTAACCCACCAAACACAATGCTGGAGAAACTCAGCAGGTCAGGCAGCTTCTAAGGAGGGGAATAAACAATCAACGTTTTGGGATGAGACTCTTCAGATAGTCCTGATGAAGGGTCTCAGCCTGAAACATTGACTGTTTATTCCCCTCCGTAGACGCTGCCTGACCTGCTGAGTTTCTCCAGCATTTTGTGTGTTGCTCTGGATTTGCAGCATCTGCACAATCTCTTGTGTTTATGCTCCGCAATTACCAGGCATGCAAATATTCTTTTCTGCATGTTCCTGGCTATTGTCCAGCAGATATTCAAGAGTGTTTTGTTGAGAAGTCAACAGCCTGAAACGTGTTCTGTGCTTCTACCTCCACAGTCGCTGAGCCTTGCTTCAGAGTCAGACTTATTCTCACTGCCTGATGACATGAAATGTGCTGCTTTGTGACAACAGCACAGTGCGAAGAAATAAAATTACAATAAATTGCAAAATGTTGAACAGTACATAAAAAAGAATAACAAAGCACTATTCATAGGTTCATGGACTGCTCAGAAATTTGATGGGAGAGGGGAAGAAGCTGTATGGGTCTTCAGGTTCCTGTACCTCCTCCCTGGGGATAGTAACAAGGAGAGGACATGTCCCAAATGGTGAGGGTCCTTAGAATTGTTGAGTGTGGGACTCCAGGCTCCAGTACCCCCTCCTCGGGGTGGTAACAAGAAGGGAATATGTCCTGGATGGTGAGGGTCCTCAATGATGTATGCCACTTTCATGAGCCACCACCCCTTGAAAATGTCTGTGATGATGGGGAGGGTTGTGCTCAATAAAGAGGAGCTGTCTGAGTCCACAACCCTCTGCAGCCTCCGTACCAGTCAGAATGCTCTCCACCGTACATCTGTAGGAACTTGCAAGAGTCTTTGGCAACATCTCAAATCTTTTCAAACACCCAATGAGTCTCCTTCATGAATGAATCAATGTGTTAGGCCCAGGACATCTCGTCTGGGATGTTGACACCCAGGGACTCAAAACTGCTCACTCTTTCCAGTGCTTACTACTCAATGAGTATTGGTGTGCGTTCTCACTACTGTTTCATTACACAAAAGGTTCGTGGATCAGCTCAGTAAGGCAGAGTGACACAAATTCTAATTATCTACTTAGAGCTACCAAATGTCATTCACTAGGAGAGAATAGCAAGTATCAACACACATGTCTAGGTGTGCACGTCTCCTCTCTCTACAGCACACCTCCCACTTGATCCACAGTGCTGTTCGTGACCAACCCATCAGCAAAGCGTCAGAAAAACTATCCTCCAAGCCTGTGACCACTCTCCTTTTGTACCCACTCCACTGATTTGGAACGCTGCAGTAAGTGGACCAATACATTAGTGCCAGCTCAAACCACCGAACCAGAGCCAATCCTCGCTTGTCACCACTCTTTATGGGCCCCACACCTAACTTTCACCTTCCCACGGCTGTACTCTCATCGCCATGCTGTACTCCCATGGTCGCTGTACTGTATTCCCACAGTAATGCATTCTCGTGGAGTATTCCCAAAGCCGTAGTCAAATCTTCTGCAGCTACTTCTGTTACGTTCAAGGTGAGAGATTTGCAAGCGCAAAGATTAACCCTTTACAGTACACCAGCTTCCCTTCCTGAAGTCCACAATCAATTCTGACACCAAGTGCGAAGTTGTTGCTGCAGCACCATTCAAGCAGCTGATCCACCTCACTCCTGGTACGCCTCCTCGTCCATCTGAGGGTCTGCCAGCTGATCCACCTCACTCCTGGTACGCCTCCTCGTCCATCTGAGGGTCTGCCAGCTGATCCACCTCACTCCTGGTACGCCTGTTCGTCCATCTGAGGGTCTGCCAGCTGATCCACCTCACTCCTGGTACGCCTGCTCGTCCATCTGAGGGTCTGCCAGCTGATCCACCTCACTCCTGGTACGCCTCCTCGTCCATCTGAGGGTCTGCCAGCTGATCCACCTCACTCCTGGTACGCCTCCTCGTCCATCTGAGGGTCTGCCAGCTGATCCACCTCACTCCTGGTACGCCTGCTCGTCCATCTGAGGGTCTGCCAGCTGATCCACCTCACTCCTGGTACGCCTGTTCGTCCATCTGAGGGTCTGCCAGCTGATCCACCTCACTCCTGGTACGCCTGTTCGTCCATCTGAGGGTCTGCCAGCTGATCCGCCTCACTCCTGGTACGCCTCCTCGTCCATCTGAGGGTCTGCCAGCTGATCCACCTCACTCCTGGTATGCCTGCTCGTCCATCTGAGGGTCTGCCAGCTGATCCACCTCACTCCTGGTACGCCTGCTCGTCCATCTGAGGGTCTGCCAGCTGATCCACCTCACTCCTGGTACGCCTCCTTGTCCATCTGAGGGTCTGCCAGCTGATCCACCTCACTCCTGGTACGCCTGCTCGTCCATCTGAGGGTCTGCCAGCAACAGTGGTGTCACCTGCAAACTTATAGATGGTGCTTAGGGACAAAGTTTGGCGTGCAGAGCGAGTAGGTCAGTGGGCTACGCATGCATCCTTGAGGTGCTCCTGTGCTGATTGTCAGAGGGGAGATATTATCACTGACTCGTACTAACTGTGCTCTCCTGATTAGAGTATATTTTTGTTTCTAATCCTCTAACACAATAATTAAATAACGTATCTCACATTTTTGGAAGGGACAGAAGAAGCTTCAAGTTGTAAAATTGAGACAGTCTAGTTTTTCAGTCCCTCCGACTGAATCTATACTCAGTAACGTACCTATCAGGCTGTGCATCAGATGCTGCCTTTGCATCACTTTCCAAGCATTGGCCCATATTCCAGCTGTTTGTGTGGACACAGGAAATTCCTGGATTAAGCATGTTTCAATGTGTTATCTTGTGACACGACAAATATTGTACAGCTGTCTCCTAAAGAGATGACAGATTCAGTCACTGTCCAAACACTACTCTCGATAAAAATCATAAAATCAACAGGGCAAATGAGGGAGAAAATGCAACAAAGGCTGCATGACATCCTCACTACAACTGTGGGATAAGAGGAGCAGAATTATCAAAAAAATCATCATTGAATACTGACAAAGGAGGTAGCAGGTGTCAGGACAGCAAATATCCAGAGAGGAAACACCCTGTGCACAGAGAAAACCCTGCCTTAAATCCACAAAATCCTAAATCTAAAAATAAAGACCATTAGACGTAGGAACGGAATTAGGGCATTGAGTCTGCTCCAGTATTTGATCATATTATCCCTCTCAATTCCATTCTCCTGCCTTTTCCCCATAACATTTGATGCTCTTAAATATAATAAAGCCCTAACTAAAGGGAAAAAGCTCCTTTAAAACATAAATATAGATAAAACTATATGCTCCTATATCCTATGATCTTATGGATTAGGGCTGAAAATGGATCAGACATGATGACATAGACTTGATGGGCCAAACAGCCTAATTCACTCCGCTATCTTATGGTCTTAAAACACCTTAAACAGCCTAACGTTTAAGCCTGTACACAACAAAGGTGGGGGGGGGGAGGGGGGGCGATGGAAAGCAATCAGTAGACAAGACAATGGATGTACGTGTTTGAGGTGAGTCACTCCAGCCCCAGGGCATCACTACAGCTGCTCCATCAATGACTACTCTTCCGTCAGGAGTAGGGATGTTCATTATGTTACACTCCCCTCAGAATGTGAACATGTAAACCCTGGGATAACGTTCATGCCAGACAAATGCTGACCATTGATTCTAATATCATAATCATACAGTCATAGAGCACTACAGACTATTCGGCCCAACTAGTCAGTGCCGAACTATTATTCTGCCAAGTTCTATTGACTTGCACCTGGACCATAGCCATCCATAACTCTCCCATTCATGTACCTACCCAAAATTTTCTTAAAATGTTGAAATTGAACCCTCAGCCACCACTTCCACTGGCAGCTTGTCCACACTTTCACCACCCTCTGAGTGAAGAGTTTCCACCTCATGTTCCCCTTAAACATTTCACCTTTCACCCTTAACCCATGACCTCTAGTTCTAGTCTCACCAACCTCAGTGGAAAAGGCCTGCTTGTATTTACTCTATCAATATGCTTCATAATTTTGTACAAATGTCCAGTGGCCTTATCGCTGCAATGTTCCGTTATCAACATCTTAGAGGCCACAATTAACCAGAGGCTCTACAGAACCAGCTACAAAAATGTGGTGACTAAAAGAGCAGGTCAGAGGCTGGGGACCCTCTCCAAAACTTTCCAACATCTACAAGACAAAAATCCAGGAGTGTGAAGGACCGCTCTCCTCTAGCCTACCTGAATGCAGTTCCAAAGACCTTCAAGAACCTTAACATCATTCACAACAAAGCAACCCACTTAAGCATGTTAAATTTTCACTTTCTCCACCACCTGTGTAACTGTGGCCGAAGTGTGTATCATATACAAAACTTACTGCAATTTCACCAACACCACTTCCCAATCCTATCACCTCAACTAACAGAATAAAGAACATAGAACATTCCAACATTCCAGGAGGGCTAAAAGAATACATGAGGTTGCCTTGGTAGTCAAAGTGAAGGATAATCCAAAGAGCTTTTACAAGTATATTAAGAGCAAAAGGATTGTAAGGGATAAAATTGGTCCTCTTGAAGATCAGAGTGGTTGGCTTTGTGCGGAACCAAAGGAAATGGGGGAGATCTTAAATAGGTTTTTTGCGTCTGTATTTACTAAGGAAGCTGGCATGAAATCTATGGAATTGAGGGAATCAAGTAGTGAGACCATGGAAACTGTACAGATTGAAAAGGAGGAGGTGCTTGCTGTCTTGAGGAAAATTAAAGTGGATAAATCCCCGGGACCTGACAGGGTGTTCCCTCGGACCTTGAAGGAGACTAGTGTTGAAATTGCGGAGGCCCTGGCAGAAATATTTAAAATGTCGCTGTCTAGGGGTGAAGTGCCGGAGGATTGGAGAGTGGCTCATGTTGTTCCGCTGTTTAAAAAAGGATCGAAAAGTAATCCGGGAAATTATAGGCCGGTGAGTTTAACGTCAGTAGTAGGTAAGTTATTGGAGGGAGTACTAAGAGACAGAATCTATAAGCATTTGGATAGACAGGGGCTTATTAGGGAGAGTCAACATGGCTTTGTGCGTGGTAGGTCATGTTTGACCAATCTGTTGGAGTTTTTCGAGGAGGTTACCAGGAAAGTGGATGAAGGGAAGGCAGTGGATATTGTCTACAAGGACTTCAGTAAGGCCTTTGACAAGGTCCCGCATGGGAGGTTAGTTAGGAATATTCAGTCGCTATGTATACATGGAGAGGTGGTAAATTGGATTAGACATTGGCTCGATGGAAGAAGCCAGAGAGTGGTGGTAGAGAATTGCTTCTATTGCACGTTGGAAGGACAAACCAACGTAGAACATACAGGGTTAATGGTAAGGCACTGAGGAGTGCAGTGGAACAGAGGGATCTGGGAATACAGATACAAAATTCCCTAAAAGTGTTGTCACAGGTAAATAGGGTCGTAAAGAGAGCTTTTGGTACATTGGCCTTTATTAATCGAAGTATTGAGTATAAGAGCTGGAATGTTATGATGAGGTTGTATAAGGCATTGGTGAGGCTGAATCTGGAGTATTGTGCTCAGTTTTGGTCACCAAATTACAGGAAGGATATAAATAAGGTTGAAAGAGTGCAGAGAAGGTTTACAAGGATGTTGCCGGGACTTGAGAAACTCAGTTACAGAGAAAGGTTGAATAGGTTGGGACTTTATTCCCTGGAGCGTAGAAGAATGAGGGGAGATTTGATAGAAGTATATAAAATTATGATGGGTATAGATAGAGTGAATGCAAGCAGGCTTTTTCCACTGAGGCAAGGGGAGAAAAAAACCAGAGGACATGGGTTAAGGGTGAGGGGGGAAAAGTTTAAAGGGAACATTAGGGGGGGCTTCTTCACACAGAGAGTGGTGGGAGTATGGAATGAGCTGCCAGACGAGGTGGTAAATGAGGGTTCTTTTTTAACATTTCAGAATAAATTGGACAGATACATGGATGGGAGGTGTATGGAGGGATATGGTTCGTGTGCAGGTCAGTGGGACTAGGCAGAAAATGGTTCGGCACAGCCAAGAAGGGCCAAAAGGCCTGTTTCTGTGCTGTCGTTTCTATGGTTCTATGGTTCACAGTACTGGACCTTTGGCCCGCAATGATTTGCCTACTCTAGGATCAACCTAACCCTTCCCTCCTACATTCCCTCCATTTTCCTATCATCCATCTGCCTATCTAAGAGTTTCTTAAATGCCCCTAATGTATCTGCCTCTGCCATCACCCCTGGAAGCACATCCATGCACCCACCACCCTCTGTGTAAAAAAAAACTACCTCCTACATTCCCCCCGCCCCGCCGGTACTTTTCTCCTATCTCATAATTATACTCCCTTGTATTAGCCATTTCTACCCTGGGAATAAGTCTCTAGCCATCCACTCCATCTGTGCCTCTTATCATCTTGTATACTTCTATCAAGTCACTCCTCATCCTCCTTTGCTCCAAAGAGAAAAGCCCTACCTCACTAAATCCATCTTCATAAGACATGCTCTTAAGGCAGCATCCTGGTAAATCTCCTCTGTTTCCTCTCCAAAGAGGAAGTTTGCCTTCAACACCACTCTGATTTGGAAGTATGTTGCTGCTGCTTCATCTACACTCAGTGGCCACTTTACTGGGTACCACCTGTACCTAAGAAAGTGCCCGCTGAGTGTATGTGCGTGGTCCTCTGCTGCTGTAGCCCATCCAGTTCAAGGCTCAACCTGTTGTGCGTTCAGAGACGCTCTTCCACACACCACTGTTGTAATGTGGAGTTGTTTGAGTTACTGTTGCCTTCCTGTCAGTCTCACCATTTTCTTCCGATCTCTCTCATTAATAGGGCATTTTCGCCCACAGCACCTACTGCTCACTAGATTTTATTTTGTTGTTTTTTTTTGCATCATTCTCTGTAAACTCTAGAGATTGGTGTTTGTGAAGAACCCAGGAGATCAGCAGTTACTCACACCACCCCATCTGGCACCAACAATCATTGCACAGTCAAAGTCACTTCGGTCACATTCCTTCCCCATTCTGATGTCTGATCTGAACAACAACTGAACCTCTTGGTCGTGTCTGCCAGCATTAATGCACTGAGGTGCTGCCACGTGATTGGCTGATTAGATATTCACATAAATGAGCACCGAGTGGCCACTGAATGTAAATTCACCTCATCTCACCCCACCCCAACAGCAGGGTGGGACCCCCTCCCCACAGCTGGTACTCACCTAGTACTGGACTCGGCCGCCTGTGCTCCCTGGTGCTCACCACAGACGCGCCCACACGTCCCTGAGGCAGGGACAGAACAGTTGTCAGGCATGCCCGCACTGTCCCTGATTCATCACCGCTGTGGTCCCAAAGGGTTAAGAACGCAGTTTCCGTGGTCAGCAGAGTGACTCCTGCTCCTTTTCACTCTAACTAAACGTTTAACCACAACTCAGTGGACTTTAATGGCATCTTTATTTTTACTGCTCACTGGCTCAGAATCAATCTCCTACAGCCAGAAAATTCTTTGATTTTTAATCATTCCTCACAAAGAAACCCTCATATTCCTGACTCCGTCTCCCCACACAGGAGGTCTGTACCTAATCCATGCCCTGTCACCCATTCAAATCACATTGATTTTCCTCTTTGCAGGAGCCGGCAGGTTGACCGAGTACATTTTACAGGCGACGTTCGTTGCCTTTGCATACACTAGGCTGAATGCCAAGTGACCCTTTCCCAGCCTAGATTCCCAGAAGGAATGAATCCTTTGTATCAAGTCGACACTACTTAATGAGAGATGAGCCTGCCCAAACTGTGCCGTTAACAGCAGACCGCAGCCCTGCTAACA
This sequence comes from Mobula hypostoma, assembly GCF_963921235.1. NCBI lineage: Eukaryota > Metazoa > Chordata > Chondrichthyes > Myliobatiformes > Myliobatidae > Mobula > Mobula hypostoma. Next base: position 33,385,955 of record NC_086101.1, read on the forward strand.
CCAAGATCTGATTTATGATTTCAGCACAAGGTTGGCCTCACTTGTGTGGTTTATCCTGAAATCAACTCCATTCCTAACGTAAAGCCCATTTCACGCAGTTTGCTTGTATTAGACTCTAATGGGGACCGCACGTTAGGGTAGCGGTTAGCACAATTTGTTTTTCGGCATCAGTGACCAGTGGTCAGGATTCAATCCCCATTACTATCTGCACATGACCGCATAGGTTTCCTCTGGGTGCTCGGGTTTCCTCCCACACTCCAAAGACATACGGTTAGGGCTAGAGTCAGTACGTTGTGGACAGTAGTCCACTGGCATCAAAGCGTTGCGGCAATCACGGGCTGCCCCCAGCACGAGGCTCGCTGACTTGAACTGACGCACATGAAGCAGTTCACTGTCCAAGGGCTCTAATCTCAGGCTCTCAGTGTTATTTATTTACTTTATTATTTACATGATTTGTCTTCTTTGCAAACTAGTTGTATGACAATCTATTTTACCAATAGTTTTTCATAAATTCTGTCGCATTTCTTTATTTTCTTGTAAATGCCTGCAAGAAAATGAATCTCAAAGTAATATATGGTGACAGGTATGTACTTCGATTATTATAAATTACTTTTAATACAACTGATTTTAGAGTGCAGTAAAACCGAAGTTCCAAGTTCAAAGTAAATTTATCAGTCAGAATCAGGCTTACTGTCACTGGCATACGTCATGAAATTTGGTGTTTTCTGGCAGCAGTACATTGTAATACATAATTTTAAAACTATATAAATTACAATAAGAATGATATATTTAACTAAAGGAAGTAGTGCAAAGAGAGAGCAAAAAAAAAGTGAGAGAGTGCTCATGGGTTCATTGTTCATTCAGAAATCAGACGGCTGTGGGGAAGAAACTGTTCCTAAAACGTAGAGTGTGGGTCTTCAGGCTCCTGTACCTCTTCCTGATAGGTCGAGTACAGGGCTACGGTAGGAAACTTTGTCACATGGTGTGAGCAGAATTATCTGCAGCTTAATGTGAAAAAGACTAAGGAGCTGGTGGTAGACCTGAGGAGAGCTAAGGTACCGGTGACCCCTGTTTCCATCCATGGGGTCAGTGTGGACATGGTGGAGGATTACAAATACCTGGGGATACAAATTGACAATAAACTGGACTGGTCAAAGAACACTGAGGCTGTCTACAAGAAGGGTCAGAGCCGTCTCTATTTCCTGAGGAGACTGAGGTCCTTTAACATCTGCCGGACGATGCTGAGGATGTTCTACGAGTCTGTGGTGGCCAGTGCTATCATGTTTGCTGTTGTGTGCTGGGGCAGCAGGCTGAGAGTAGCAGACAGCAACGGAATCAACAAACTCATCCGTAAGGCCAATGATGTTGTGGGGATGGAACTGGACTCTCTCACGGTGGTGTCTGAAAAGAGGATGCTGTCTAAGTTGCATGCCATCTTGGACAATGTCTCCCATCCACTACATAATGTACTGGGTGGGCACAGGAGTACATTCAGCCAGAGACTCATTCCATCGAGATGCAGCACAGAGCGTCATAGGAAGTCATTCCTGCCCGTGGCCATCAAACTTTACAACTCCTCCCTTGGAGGGTCAGACACCCTGAGCCGATAGGCTGGTCCTGGACTTATTTCATAATTTACTGGCATAATTTACATATTACTATTTAACTATTTATGGTTCTATTACTACTTATTATTTATGGTGCAACTGTAACGAAAACCAATTTCCCCCTGGGATCAATAAAGTATGACTATGACTATGTAGCAATGACAAGAGGGCAGATCCTGGGTGATGGGGGTCCTTAATGATGGATGCCGCCTTTTTGAGGCATCGACTTTTGAAGATGTTCTCGATGCTGGGGAGGCCAGTGCCCACGGAGAAGCTGGCTGAGTTTACAACTCTCTACAGCTTTTTGCAGTCTTGTGCAGTGGCCCCTCCATACCCAACAGTGATGCAGCCAGTTGGGATGCTCTCCACGATACACCTGTAGAAGTCTGCAAAATCTTTGGTGACGTACCAAGTCTTCTGAAACTCCTAATGAAATACAGCTACCGTCATGCCTTCTTTGTACGTATATGTCACCATATACGTCTATCCTGAGATTCATTTTCTTGTGGGCATTCACAGAACACAGAAATATGTTACCACACCAAAACACACAGAGAGTTACCACTTTCAAGAGCATTTAATTATGAAGCACTCACCAATAACCTTGTCAATAGCTACCCTATTTAGCAATTTAATGTTGGGTTTCGATCTAGCATCACTGAAAATTCCCTTACCCCACAGATGCTGCTCGATCCACTGAATTGTAGCCTCCAACCTGATGGCATGAACATTAACTTCTCTAACTTCCGCTAAGGCCCCACCTCCCCCTCGTACCCCATCTGTTACTTATTTTTATGCACACATTCTTTCTCTCACTCTCCTTTTTCTCCCTCTGTCCCTCTGAATATACCTCTTGCCCATCCTCTGGGTCACCCCCCCCCGTCTTTCTTCCCGGACCTCCTGTCCCATGATCCTCTCATATCCCCTTTTGCCTATCACCTGTCCAGCTCTCGGCTCTATCCCTCCCCCTCCTGTCTTCTCCTATCATTTTGCATCTCCTTCTCCCCCTCCAGCTTTCAAATCCCTTACTCACTCTTCCTTCAGTTAGTCCTGACGAAGGGTCTCGGCCTGAAACGTCGACTGCGCCTCTTCCTATAGATGCTGCTTGGCCTGCTGCATTCACCAACAACTTTGATGTGTGTTGCTTGAATTTCCAGCATCTGCAGAATTCCTGTTGTTTGCGTTTGAATTCACTAGGAGCCTTGTTTGCTGTTCTGGATTCCAGCATGTGCAGCCTGTGGTGTCTCCAGATCTCTCTGGTAGGGTCTCCCTTTCCCAGCACCTGCTCTCAGGTACGATGCCTGATATCCTGCAGTTGTGATGACATCAGTGGTCAATCACGTCAAGGTGTACAACCTGAAAAACCATTACATTTTGCAAACTTTCTAAACTTCCCACAAAATAATAATTATTACCATTGTAATCAAACCACATAAATTAACCTATTATTGTAAACATTGCAGAATTCTGGAAAAAATGTTTCTGACTAAATGGCGATGCATTTAAAAATGACCGGTCTTTAAGGGACAGAGGCTTTTAAGCAGCAATTCAGGTTGAGAAGAGTCCTGAAGAACTCTTTTCCATGGATGATGCCTAACCTGCTGAGTTCCTCCTACATTTTTTTAGATTAGATTAGATTCAACTTTATTGTCATTGTGCCAAGTACAGACACAAAGCCAATGAAATGCTGTTTGCATCTAACCGGAAATGCAAAGAATAGTGTTATTTACAAAATAACTGTGAATAAAAAGTAAGTGTTACAGCACACAAATATAAAAGTACTGAGACAGTACAATATGGGTGCAATACTGCTTAACGCTGTTATGTGAGGTTCAGCAGGTTCACAGCCTCAGGGAAGAAGCTCTTCCTGTGCCTGCTGGTGTGGGAGTGGAGGCTACTGTAGTGCCTATCGGATGGGAGGAGAGTAAAAAGTCCATGGTTAGGGTGAGATGCATCCTTGATGATGCTTTTCGCCCTGCCCAGGCAGCGTTTATGGTTGATGTTCTCAATGGTAGGCAGTTGGGTGCCGATAATCCGCTGAGCAGTTTTCACCACACACTGGAGTGCTTTGCGGTCCAATATGGGACAATTGCCATACCACACTGAGATGCGGTTGGTGAGTATGCTCTCAATGGTACAGCGGTAAAAGTCTGTCAGTATCCTGGGACAGAGGTTTGAGCTTTCTTGATGCTCCGCAGGAAAAAAAGGCGCTGTGTGCCTTTTTGATCAGACTGGAGGAGTTCAGGGACTAGGTGAGATCCTCAGAAATGTGGACACCAAGGAATTTGAAGCTTGATACACGCTCCACTACAGCTCTGTTGATGTAGATGGGCATGTGAGTGTGTGCTGCTTTGGATTTCCAGCATCTGCAGAATCTCGTGTTCGTAATTAAGGCTAGGATGCAATCAAAAAACCTGTAAAGTGCAACGATCTCAGAACTTACTTTTTAAACAGTGTAAGTAGTTTGAAGGTATGTCCACTGATTTATGAAGTTCCACCTCCCCCCATCTATTACCTCAGTCACTGTGCTACACTGTGAACACTTTGCTGTTTACATGGTAAATACATGCTGTTATATATATGTATTTATGCACATTTTATTCCATATCTGTACTACTAAGTTGATTCCTCAGTAATTCTTTATTCTGTATAATTGTTGACTGTTATCATTTTTATGGTGTGGTGCGCCAACACACCACAGCAAATTCCTGACATATGTAAATGGATAAAGTTGATCCTTGATCTTTGATATCCTCTTGCAAAGACTGCAGCAACATCATACTGTGAAGGAAGGTGAATTACCATCAATGCCTTTGTGTACATCCACTCGATATCCCTGCAATGCCTTTACTCACAAATCGCAGGCTCCTAACTCATCCAGATCAGCTTTGGCTCCATTCCCATACTCCGTACTTTTAACTGCCCAACCCAGTTCCGATCACAAGCTCAGCCTTGTTGGATATCAGTCGTCACGTCAACATATTCCAAATGATCGACTGTCCTCAGAGCAGTTGTCGAGAGTCTGTGCCCATTTTCTTTGCCAACTATATGGCAATAAAACAGGTGCCTACTACTAATTAGCCTGATAAAATACCCCCACTACGACACCCCTTCATCGCCTGGCAGAGAGCTAATCAATGCGCTGTAAATATTGGGATCGAGGATGTAAATGGTATTTAAGCACCAGATGGTTTGTAATGTTCTGTTGATGCTCTCCTGATGGCCTGAGATTAGCGTGGTTCCTGTGGGAGGCTGTGGAGGAATTGATTCAGGCCAGCTTCCCAGAAAGAAATACTGTAGACTCAGGATCCACACTCTTGAGATGCTGAGATTGAATTCGCAAATTCATGTTAACAATGTCTAATGACGATGTTTGTTTTTTGTTGTTATTACACTTCCCACCCTCGCCTCTCCAATGCCGTCACCAACAGCCTCGCCTTACCCAATCCGTTCCACCTCTACAGCCCCATCTCAGCCAATCCCACTTCCCCCTTGCAATAGCACCTACTGTCATTTATAGAGTCACACAGCACAGAAACGAGTCCTTTAACAAACATGGTAATGTGGTGGTTAGTACAGTGCTTTACCCATCAGAGATTTGCTTTCAAATCCCGCTGCTGAGTGTGAAGAGTTTGTACATTCTCCCCATGACTATACGGCTTTTCTCCAGGTGCTCCGGTTTCCTCCCACATTCCAGACATATGGGTTAGGGTTAGTGAGGTGTGGGCACACTATGTCAGTGTCAGAAGCGTGGCGACACTTGTGGGCTGCCCCCTGCACAATCATTGGGTTGTGTTGGTTGTTGATGCATGAACAATGTCTTTCACTGTACATTTTACTTTACTTTATACTTCATTGTCGCCAAATAATTGGTACTAGAACGTACAATCATCACAGCGATATTTGATTCTGCACTTCACACTCCCTGGATTACAAATATTAAATATTAAAAATATTAAAAATAGTTAAAATTAGTAAATATCAAAAAGTTAAATTATAAATCATAAATAGAAAATAGAAAAATGGGAAGTAAGGTAGTGCAAAAAAGCCGAGAGGCAGGTCTGGATAGTTGGAGGGCACGGCCCAGATCCGGGTCAGGATCCGTTCAGCAGTCTTACCATAGTTGGAAAGAAGCTGTTCCCAAATCTGGCTGTATGAGTCTTCAAGCTCCTGAGCCTTCTCCCGGAGGGAAGAGGGATGAAAACTGTGCTGGCTGGGTGGGTCATGTCCTTGATTATCCTGGCAGCACTGCTCCGACAGCGTGCGGTGTAAAGTGAGTCCACGGACAGAAGATTGGTTTGTGTGATGTGCTGCACCGTGTTCACGATCTTCTGCAGCTTCTTTCGTCTTGGACAGGCCAACTTCCATACCAGGTTGTGATACACTCTAGAAGAATGCTTATTACGGTGCATCAATAAAAATTAGTGAGGGTTTTAGGGGACAGGCCAAATTTCAATGTTTACTTGTACAATGTTACTTGTACATTTCAATGTGCAAGTAACAAATAAAGCCAAGTTTTCTTTTCTTTCAGCCAACCAACCTCAGTTACTAGTGCTTGCTTTGTACTCTTCCATACCTTGGCAAATCAAGTATTCTTCTTCAACGTTGTGAGGTTCTCTAACTCCACAGCCTTTCAGGTGGGTATCCCAGCACCACACCCCTCCCCATAGCAGAGTTTGAAATTATAAATAGGTTATTTTTTTTTAGATTATGAGGACACTCAGTCCTTGCTTGTTGTCATTTAGAAATGCATGCATTGAAAAATGATACAATGTTCCTCCAGAATGATATCACAGAAACACAGGTCAAACCAAGACTAAAACTGACAAAACCACATAATTATAACATATAGTTACAACAGTGCAAAACAATACCGTAATTTGATAAAGAGCAGACCATGGGCACGGTTAAAAAAAAAGTCTCAAGTCCCGATAGCCCCATCATCTCATGCAGACGGTAGAAGGGAGAAACTCTCCCTGCCATGAACCTCCAAGCGCCGCAAACTTGCTGATGCAGCACCATTGGAAGCACCCGACCGCAGCGGAGTCTGAGTCCGTCCGAAAACTTCGAGCCTCCAACCAGCCCTCCGACACCGAGCACCATCCGCTGCCAAGCACTTCGACCCCGCCCCGGCCACCGAGCAACAAGCAAAGCCAAGGACTCGGGGCCTTCCCCTCCGGAGATTCTGGATCACATAGTAGCAGCAGCAGCGAAGCAGGCATTTCAGAAGTTTCACCAGATGTTCCTCCGTGCTCTCACGTCTGTCTCCATCAAATCAGGATTGTGCACAGCACCCTACTTGACAGATAACAGACATCACCACCGGAGTGGCCACTGCGAGCTACGTCACAGTTAAGGTGTCACAGGTTAGGGAGTGACAGGCTTGGGTGTCACAGGTTAGGGTGTCATAGATCTAATGCGGTTTTCATCTTGTGGTAGTTTTGGCAAATCGACAACATTATAAAGGCAATACAAGTTTCCCCAGTGTCTCAGCTGACCGTACATGGCTGCTCACCATCCTCCCATGGAGATTGAGGCCACAGGTTTCTTCCCATCAGCACTGTGGCTGATTGAGGGACACAAACCTGGACAGAGAGTCTGAGAGCCAGGAGCAAACGGAGGCCACTTGGTCCTTCAGCCACATTCATCCAGCAAGACCATTGCTGATCCAGGCATAGCCTTTCACCCACATACCCTTCAGTGCCTGTAGTTGAGATGTTCGTCATGTCAGACATTCAATGGCATTGGCCCCACAACTCTCTCCAGTAACGTTAAAGATTCACACCTTCTGAGAGAGGAAGTGGAGCCCGCCTTGGTGCAAAACTACACCCTCCATATGGAGACAGCCCACTTACAGACAGCGGCCATCTTGTCAACCCTCCTCTCCAATCACGTGATCACCTGGCATTCTTTTGAACTATTGGCATTTGTTCACAGATGTCCGACACTTCCCCACTTTTCAGTTATATCTCCATCCACTCACATCGTTGGCTGCAATTCCCTGACATAATCCCTTAGTCTCTCCTTTGAGACTGCCCCTGACTTCCTGCCTTTGTGGTTTTTTTTAGGGTTACTGCGGGACCCGACCCCCCCTGTACACCTCAGCTCTCTCCCAGGCCGCAGCAGAAACCGCCCCTCCCAAACCGATCAAATTCGTTAGATGCTCCAACTCAGTGGAGGAAAATACCGAGCCCCACAATTTAACCCCTTCCGGCCGAGTGTCATTCTGTCAATGGATCTAGGTATCATCTAGCATGGAGTAAGGGGAGCTGTCGCTGCCTGTCACCGCGCAGACCTCCACGCTCCTACCTTGTGCAGCCTCTCACAATGGAAACAGTATCTGCCAAGCTCAGAGACCCTTGTAAATAATACATCTGGGCTAATGAATGCAGCCACCAGCCCGTGTCACAGAGCGCTGTAAGACGAGCCCATCGGAAAGGTCACCGTGAGGTCAGCTACTGACGGCCAACTCGGCAGCAGAGTTGGCTCACCGCACTTGGGTGAAGGCCTTTGTCTCTCCGGCTACTTCACCGTCAAGCCGTCCTCCTGTCTTTCTTACAGCACTCAGAAACCTCCACCTGAATCCCGGGGGAAAACAAAATCAAAGAATTGGCACTGAGCTAGGACCTATCAATTCCTTTTGGAGAGACTCAGAGCAGCTCACAGTGTTCTTGATGTCGGGTTATGTTATGCAGCAAGAAATGAGCCCGCCAGTTTGTACACAGCAAGATCCCATACATCAGCATGAGAAATGATCAATGAATAACAGCCCCCAAATAATGGGGTCAATCTACCAACTCCTCTGTAAAACAGTGTCACATTATCTCCCCTGCACTGTATGGCATTCTCTCACTAACACCCTCCACCCCTCCCACAGTGTGACACTCCCTCGATACTGCCCCCCACCCAACAGTGTGGCACTCTCTTAATACCACCCATTTGACAGTACGCCCCTCCCACAGTGTAATCCTCCCTCAGTACTGTCCCTTCCTCAGTGTGACCCTCCCCAGTTCGGCCTCTCCCACAATGTGACCCTCCCTCAGTACTGTCCTGCCCACAGTGTGACCCTCCCTCAGTACCACCCCCGCACAGGGTGACCCTCCCTCAGTAACACCCCCCCACAGTGTGACCCTCCCTCAGTACAACCCCTCCCACAGTGTGACCCTCCGTCAGTACTGTCCTACCCACAGTGTGACCCTCCCTCAGTACTGCCCCTCCCACAGTGTGGCCCTCCCTCAGTACCGCCCCTCCCACAGTGTGGCCCTCCCTGACCATCTGGGGGTGGTGGGTACTGCCCTGTGAAGCTGGTTCTGACATGATGCAGCTGTACACCAGACTACAGACGGATGTAAAATGATGCAGGGACTGGGCACAGGTCATTTCATGGACTCGGGCAGTCCCTCATTCTATCATACCTACCCTTGTTCACTCCTCCCCTCCCTGTGGCCCTGCAAATGTGGCCTATCTCAAGGATTTCTCCAACATCCTTTGGCGAGTTCCTGTTAAAATGCTCCCACTGCCTTTCGGGGCAACGTGTCCAAGTTCACACCCACTTATCGGAAACCTTCTCCTCCTCTTCCCTCTGGACTTTTGCCAGTCCCCTTCATTCTGTATCCTCTGGGAACTCACCCTCTTACTCCTTGGAAATGTTTCTATTTAATTACCTAACAGAAGCCTTCACGATTTAAAGTAAAAAGGTTCAATATTATTTGAAAGCACAGCCTCAGGTACCATTCCTCAGTGCAGTCAGCAGCTAATTCTCTTCCCGGACATTCTCCATCCCATCAGTAGAAACAGTTCGATAATTTTCTGGGCTGGTATTTGTTGTGTGTATCTCACACACTCCAAACATCCTGAAATTAATTTAACCCAACAGTAGGTTTGCAGAAATGGCAATGTGATTCATTTACTCTCTGCCTTCTGACTCATGCTGAGGTGACATCCCATTGCCCCGTGCCCTCTCCCATCAGCCTTGGTTCACAGACGCTCTCTGTGCTCGGAGCCCAGAGACTACTGTCTATTTCCATCCTCAATCTCCATAATCACCTGTCACACACTGTCAAACCAATCGCTGACTTTTTCCACCCCATTTCAGTAAAATGATCAAAACATTATAAGCAACACTTTCTCTGTGATTGGAAAAAAAATCACAGCGGAAAGTTTAAAATTCACACTTTGTCCACACGCTCCTGCAAAACCCTGCAGAGAATTATACCAGAAATCACCTCGGCCCTAGGTCACGATCCCAGAACATTGCGGGGACAAACTATTTCAAGTCTCTCCACCTTCTGAATAAATATTATTAAACACAGCTTTTACACAAAATCTTTCATTTGATATCTCAAACTGAAACAGCAGTCACCTCAGACAGAGGACACCTCAGAGAGAGAGCCTGATTGAACCTTCATAGTGAGGGTCACACCAATACAACAATGCTCCAACACTCTGCCTCACACAAAGTTTAATTATTGGAAATAGCAACAATATAGATTAGTGTTTCTGAAATTAAAGACCATTGTTTTCAAAATGATTAATATTTATGGTGATAAAATTGTGGGAAACATCACAGACTCTTTCAAAGAGTCAATCCAGGCCTGATGAGTTGTGCACCCTCGTTCTGCCCTATAAAGTTTAATAAAACCATTCAGCTCATCTCTACCCGACTTTATCCAGAAAGTGGAATTTCAGAAAGGTTTAATAGATCGGATGTGTCCAGCTTGTAATGATTCTTAAATGAATAACTCTTGCTGACCTGTGTGCTCCTTTGACCTGATGTTACAATCGCCTTGCGTCCGGAACCTCGACTCCAATCCCTGCAGTAATGCGGTGTATCACTGCCCTCTACTGGCTGAAACCTGCTCCACAGGACTGGAGCTTAATTCAGACCCTCAGACCATAAGACATGGCAGTAGAATTAAGCCATCGAAGTTGCTCCGCCATTCCATCATGGCTGATTTATTATCCCTCTCAAGACCATACTCCTGTTTTTGCCTCTGTAATCTTTGATGCCCTTTCTAATCAAGAACCAGTCTACCTCCACTTTAAATATACCCAATGACTTGGCCTGCACAGCCGCCTGTGACAATGAATTCTGATTCACCACCCACTGGCTGAAGAAATTCCTCCTCACCTCTTGAGGAATTGAGGAATGCTGGGGTATTAGCTCAAATAGTAGAGTGCTCTCTTAGCCTGAGAGATAGACCCCATTTGCCACTGCCACATTAGACACGTTTAGAAACTCTTTGATAGGCACATGGATGATAGAAAAATGAAGAGCTATGTGGGAGTGAAGGGTTAGATTGATCTTGGAGTAGGTTAATGTGTCGGCACACCATAGGCTGGAGTCCTGTACTGCATTGTAAAATTCTGTGCCCTTAAATAATAGAAACAACAAGGAAAGATCCAAGCAGCCAACATTTTCCCAGATTGAAACTAACTTTTATATTCAAATGTACTAATTTAAAGGTTAAGATTTTAAAGATTAAAGATTAGCCTTATTTGTCACATGTACATCGAAACTTCAATACAGGCACTCAGTGGCCAATTTATTACCTGTACACCTGCTCGTTGATATAAATATCTAATCAGTCAATCACGTGGCAGCAACTCAATGCATAAAAGCAAGCGGACATGGTCAAGAGGTTCAGATGTTGTTCAGACCAAACATCAGAATGGGGAAGAAATGTGATCTAAGTGACTTTGACCGTGGTATGATTGTTGGCACCAGACGGGGTGGTTTGAGTATCTGAGGATATGCTAACTTCCTTGGGTTTTCACAGACAACAGGCTCCAGGGATTATAGAGAATGGTGCAAAAAGCAACAAAAGAAATCCAGTGAGTGGTGTTTCTGTGGGAAAAAATGACTTTTAATGAGAAAGATCAGGGGAGAACAGTCAGACTGGTTCAAGATGACAGTACCTCACATATCACTGTGTAACAGCAGTGTTGAGAATAGCATCACTGAACACACAACACATTGAATCTTGAAATGGGTGGGCTACCGCAGTAGAAGACCATGAACATGCACTCAATAGTCAAAAGTGACCACTGAGTGTATATTCAAATATGCTAACTTAAAGATGTTAAAGATTAAAGAATATTTTTATATGTTACATGTACAGGAAAATATCAAACGTAATGTGTTACTTGCATCGGATAAACTTTATAAATGAGAAAGTTCATGCTAATTAACCTCAAACAGATAAATCGGCATCACATAGACAACTGTGATGTGAATTTATAATTGAAAGGCATAAATAATACCCAGGAATTGCAAATGAAGAGTACCAACAACCAGCCTATCCCGCCTATCCCACGATTGCTGGTTTACTCAGTGGTAGACCCAAGTAGGAAGAGACAGATACAAACAGGAACTGACTTGAATGCAGGGCACTATGGCAACCAAACAAGTCACTACCGTTCAACTAATAGAGGAGGGTACAGTTCAAAAGCAGAAGAGTTTCAGGTTACAACCTATCAAAGCCAAAGTCAAAGTTGAGTTTATTGTCATTAGCACAAGTAAATGGGTACACAGATGCAATGAAAAACTTATCTGTGCCATCATATAGGTACACAAAACATATAAACTAGTCATAAACGATGCACATTTTAACAAGAAAACTTAAAAAGTCCATTTTAAAGAAAGATAGTCAAAATGGTCACCGAATCAGAATCAGAATCAGGTCCAGGTTTTATATCACTGGCAAATGTCGTGAAACCTTTTAACTTGCAGCCACAGTCCGATTCAATACATGATAATATAGAAAAAATAAGTAAATTACAGAAAATATAAATATGTATATTAGATAGTTAAATTAAATACAGTGCAAAAACAGGAATAGTATTTTTTAAAAGTGAGGTAGTGTTCACGGGTTCAGTGTCCATTTAGGAATTGGATGGCAGAGGGGAAGAAGCTGTTCCCGAATCGTTGAGTGTGTGCCTTCAGGCTTCTGTACCTCCTTCCTGATGAGAATAATGAGAAGAAGGCACGCCCCAGGTGGTAGGGGTCCTCTCTGAGGCACCGCTCCTTGAAGTTGTCTTGGATACTACAGAGGCTACTACCCTTGATGGAGCTGGCTAATTTAACATCTGTAGCCTCTTCGATCCTGTGAAGTCTCAACCGTACCCCACCCCACCCCGTACCAGACAGCATGTATGATTTGGGTGTTTTCGTTTCAATACAGTACGGGTCCTTCAGTCCACAATGTTGTGCCAACCAATATAAACCCACTCCGTGATCAACCTAACCCCTCCTTCCTACACAGCCCATAACTCGCCATTTTTACCACATCTATGTGCCTGTTGAAGAGACTTTCCAATGTCCTCATCGCAATTAATAAAGTGGGAAGTAACTTTCTGAACCTGGTGATTTCAGGCTTCTGTACCTCCTGCTCAATGGTAGCTGTGAGAAGATGGCATGTCGTGGATGATGAGGACCTTTGATGATAGATGTCACCTTCTTGAGGCAGGACCTCCTGTAGATCCCATCGACTGGAGTGAGGGATGGGCCCATGATGTAATGGGGAGAGTCTGCTACTCTCCATGCTGAGAATAATGGTTGCAGAGCCAGTAGAGAGAAAGAAAAGGAACAATAGACACATGGAAAGGAGGAATATTCATTTCTAGACCAACATGTCCATCCAAGGCAGTATTCTGATGTGCAAGCCCATGAACAGCAATGAGATACCTAACATATTTTATTTTATTGATTTGCTTGAGGATAGTTCGGGAAGAATTCCCTCCCACCTACCACACCCACTGGACAGAAGTCATGAGATCAACATTCCATCTGAAAATGGCACTGACTGCAGACAGAGATGGAATACCACCCTTCTCATGGTGAGATCCCTCAGTACCACCCCTCCCATGGTGAGGAGCTCCCTCAGTACCACCCTTTCCAGGGTGAGGTGTTCACGCAGTACCACCTTTCCCAAGGAGAGGTGGTCCCTCAGTACCTCCCCTCCCAAGGTGAGGAGCTCCCTCTATATATTGCCCTCTTTTTCCTTCTTTTCCAGCAGACCAATATCACTGCAGAACTGCCTCTTGTTGATAGAGAGTTTTGTACCACTGAGAATGGACATATGCCCCCTTGTCTCAGCTCCACATGCCTGTACCCATCTCCTTCAGTTAGTGAGAGCTTCCAGCATTTCCTCTGGCCCACACAGGATCCCCAACCACAGTCCAGTCCGAGAACGTATCTCAGTTGTGGAGTCAGGAACTGAGCAGCTGTGTGTTGCCACCATGGCTTTGCTGGGACAGTTGCTGCCTCAGTGCCTGTAGCACTGACTTTGACCCAACCACACACATTAGAGCTGAGCTCCTCTCCTCTCACAAGAAGAGCTCCTTTGGGAAACACTTTGGCAGATTTCATTGACCACAAACTTCAGAGAGACATGAAGGTGTAGTACAGAGCTCAGTTTTCAGCCCTTATCTCCATCATGGATTTGGAGCTGAGTGGGTGTCCAGGTCAGGTGGCTCCTACAAATGTCCTGGAAAACATTGCTCTGACCGCTAGTGCCACAGGGGCCAGTTGACTGGCTGTTCACCACAATGATTGGCTGTTCATCACAATGACTGGCTGTTCACCACAATGATTGGCTGTTCATCACAATGACTGGGTGTTTACCACAATGATTGGCTGTTCACCACAATGATTGGCTGTTCATCACAATGACTGGGTGTTTACCACAATGATCGGCTGTTCACCACAATGATTGGCTGTTCACCACAATGATCGGCTGTTCACCACAATGAGTGGCTGTTCACCACAATGATTGGTTGTTCACCAGAATGATTCGCTGTTTACCACGATGATTGGCTGTTTACCACAATGATCGGCTGTTCACCACAATGACTGGGTGTTCAGCTCATTGATTGGGTGTTCACCACAATGACTGGGTGTTCAGCTCATTGATTGGGTGTTCACCACGATGATTGGGTGTTCATCACAATGACTGGCTGTTCATCGCAATGACTGGCTGTTCATCTTGATGTAGATCAAGTCAGCTGCCATGTTTACTTACAAAGTCATTTCACATGTACAGTGGTTACAGAACACACACAAAATGCTGAAGGAAATCAGCAGATCAGCTAGCATCTATAGCAAAGAATAAAGAGTTGATGTTTCAGGCTGAGACCCTTCATCAGGACTGGAGAGGAAGGGGGGAAGAAGCCAGAATTAGAAGTAGGAGGAAGGGGAAGGAGTAAATGCTAGAAGTGGGAAAGGTGAGAAGCTGGGAGATGATAGGTAGAAAAGGCAAAAGGCTGAAGAAGAAGGAAACTGATAGGAGGGATGGGTAAGAGAAAGAGAAGGAGGTGGAACACCAGAGGGAGATGATGGGCAGGAGAGGAGAAGAGAAGGGGTAAGAGGGGAGCCAGAGTGGTGAACAGAAAAAGAGAGGAAAGGGAAGGGGAGAGAAATTATCAGAAGTTTAAGAAATCGATATTCATTCCTCATGGCCCAGATGGAATATGATGTGTTGTTCCTCCAAGCCAAGAGTGGCCTCATGGTGGCATTAGAGGAGGCCGTGGACTGGCATATTGGAATGGGGAGTGCAATTAATTTGTTTGGTAACCTGGAAATCTTGCTTGTTGCGGTCAGAGCAAAGGTACGAAAGAGCAGCAGTAACAGTGAATTCCTTCTATGTGTGCTGCTTGTGGAAAGGCTCAGAGTTCTGTTAAACACCAGCCAGCTCAATCAGAGAAGAAATCTGCTTTCACTGGGTCTGAATCCATAAGTGTCCCAGTCCACACACACAAAGCAAAATATGAGTCTCCATCACCTTCGCCCCTCTTGGCCCCTCCAGGGAAGGCCAAGAAACTCCAACATCTCTATTTATTTCAGGGAGTCTAATTAACTTAATTAAGAAAACTATTTAATTGAAAAGCATTCAGGGGGAGAAAACCATTAAGAATGTTTGGCATGAAAATTAACAATGGGAACTGGAAGTGAGTTGTGTGTCTAAATAAGTTTGTTTAAATCCAGTGTTAGCGTAATTAGGAGTGAGTAACTGATAGTCAATATATTGATAAGTCATTCGAGGAAGTACAAACGTTGGACTGGAATAGTCCCAATTATCAGAGGTATGCGAGAAGTGTTATCGATTCCGAATCTGCTCACCTCCCTCTGCGCTGGCCTGGGCTAATGCACCTTCCCTTATTGACAATCTGGTGATAATAAAGGGACGGATTTGTTCAGACTCATCTATTCACCTCGAGCAAACCAAACAACTGTCACTGGGCAGAGAAAAGAATGGGGCCGATTTTATAGTTTTTCCGATATCACAAAATTCCACCTGCTTCATGAGATCAGCTCCAGTGTGTTTTTAACAAAGCAATGAGTGTTTCGTTTTAACACCAGTGTGGAAATAACAAATGCCCTTGGCTCTCAGTCATTTATTCAAACCTCCTGCACCACACCCTGGTCGTCTGTAACCGGGCTGCTGGTCACTTCTCCTTCCACGGGAAGCTGGAAGGGGACCTGGGGGTGAGGGTTGCATGAGTGAAGTAAACACAAAATAATCTGCAGATGCTGTGATCAAAGTGAAGTCGGTGTGGGCTATGGATAAGGGCAACTTCCACAGCACCGCTCGTTAACAAAAATCTTGACTCATCATCCTGACCCCCTTCCCTCAACCTCTCTATATTTTTACAGTTTTCTACTGACCCAAGTTATTCTTAATATCTTGAAAACTTTGAGCAAATAGCCACTGAATGTTTTTTTTTAATTCAGCACTGGATTGAGGATTCTCACTTTGTAACCTAAGCCAGAATCGAGGAGTCAGTCTGGGCAGTCTTCAGTGCACTCCTGCAAGGCCAGAGCATCTTCTCCGAAGGGTGAGCTTTCACTGTGGGGTAACATCCACCCTCTTGTAGCCCAGCTGTCTGGGTACAAAAGCCCACGTCATAGGGGTAGGGTATTGTCCTGATGACTTTATGTGATTTTCCTGATATTGTTCTGGCCACCTACCTAAAATAAAAAGACATTTTACTGGGAGCTCCTCTTCCTTTTCTGCTCCCTAAGATTGGTAGACAAGACCTTAATCCTATTACTAAACATACATTAAGAATTTGGTTTCAGTTTCGCAGATTTTTTGAATTAAATAATTTTGTCCTTTCTAGTAAAATAGATCATAACTATTTTTTTAAACCATCAATTTTAGATCAGGCTTTTTTAACTTGGAAAACCAAAGGAATAATAACTTTTTCAGATTTGTTTATAGGGGATTGTTTAATGTCTTTTACTCAGCTAGCGGATAAATTTGATTTATCCAATGTACACTTTTTTAGATATTTACAAGTTAGGAACTTTTTACCTACTTCACTTCCATATTATCCCTCCGTTTATCTATCTAATATAATAGATACCCTCTTCCAGGTTAAACTGCTCCAAAGAGGATTAATAGCTACAATTTATAAATGGTTATTGAATTTACAAATGAAATCTAACGATAAAATTAAAGCTGCCTGGGAATTGGAATTTCAAGAGTTACTTTCAGATAATCAATGGAGTAAAATTTTTCATCTGGTAAATACTTCATCTATTTGTGCCCATCATTCCTTGATACAATTCAGGGTAGTGCATCGGGCACATATGTCAAAGGATAAATTAGCCCGTATTTTTCCCAATATTAATCCTATTTGTGATAGATGTAATACTCAGGTGGCCACTTTAACTCACATGTTTTGGTCTTGCATAAAGTTGGAGAATTTTTGGAAAGGTGTTTTTAAAACCTTATCAAAAGTGTTGGATCTGGATTTACAACCAAACTTATTTACAGCTATTTTTGGGATTATTCCATCAGAAGCAAGATATACTCCTGTTTCTGCTCAGCGAATGATAGCCTTTTCAACCCTATTGGCTAGGAAAGCCATTTTACTTAAATGGAAGGACCCTAACCCTCCTACCACCTTTTATTGGCTTTCCTTTATCATATCCTGTTTAAGTCTTGAGAAAATAAAAAGTCGGACATTGGATACATCCTTTAAATTTGAAGAAATCTGGTGACCTTTTATTCAATATTTTTACATGATCTGATTTTTGTACTGATTCTCTTCCAGCTGTTTTTTCAGAACCTTGGATTTGATCAGACAGTCTCTGTTTTCTTGGTTTTTTCTCTCAGGATGGACTGCCCAGACCTTTTTTTTTCTGTTTAGAACAGTGTTTTTCTTTCGTTTTTTATATAAAAATTTCTAATAGTCTTTCCTTTCTTCATAAATTGATAAGAGGAGAATAAATTATATTCTTTTTTTCTGTATTATACATTCTATATCAAATTTATACTTTGTAGATCAACATTATGTGTGATTCTAATATTGTTTATTTTACCTTCTGTATATACTGTTACTGACATATATACCAGAGATATCCTCCTCCTGTTTGTATACACACTTCTTTAAAAAATCAATAAAAAGATGGGAAAAAAGACATCAATAAGATTGAAAGAGTGCAGAGAAAATTTTACAAGGATGTTACCAAGACTTGAGGACCTAAGTTATAGAGAAAGATTGAAAGGTTAGGACTTTATTGCCTAGAGTTTAGGAGAAGGAGAGGAGATTTGATAGTGTATAAGATTATGTGGGTTATGGATAGGGTAGGTGGAAGCTGGCTTTTTCCACTGAGGCTGGCTGGGTGTGACTAGAATGAGAGGTCGTGGATTAAGAGTGAAAGATAAAAAGTTTAAGGTGGAGCAAGCTGCCAGTAGAGGTGTGGATGCGGGTTAGATTTCAGCATTTGGGAGAAGTTTGGATAGGTACATGGATGGGGTATGGAGGGCTATGGTCCAGGTGCAGATCGATGGGATTAGGCAGGTTAATATTTCAGCATGGACTAGATGGGCTGAGGGGCCTGTTTCTGTGTGGTAGTGTTCTACGACTTCTATATTTTGAATGATCTGTCCACAATATCTTTGCAATTTTAGTGCCACTAAACATCAGCACTTAAGAAGTATCATTTTGATCATTTTACATAAAACATAGAACATAGAATAGTACAGCACAGTACAGACCTTTGGCCCATGATGTTGTGCTGACCTTTTACCCTACTTTAAGAACAATCCAACTGCTTCACAGTACTCCATTTCTTTCTATCATCCATTGCCTATATAAGAATTTCTTAAATACCCCTAATGTAGCTGCCTCTACCATCACCCCGGCAGGATATTTCACATACACTCTTTCTATGTAAAGAACTTCACTCTAAAATCCCTCCTAAATACTTTCTTCCAGTCTCCTTAAAGTTATGTCCCTTGTCTTAGCCATTTCCGCACACTTTGCACTCATCTGCCATAAAATCCATTGTCCACAGGTTAGCCCATGCATTAAACTTTATTGTTTTAGCTCCCCCTCCCAAACTTGCTAGGTGACAATCACCGTGATAGAAGGATACTTGGTCACATGACCTCTTGTCCCACCGTGTAGTTGGGTCCCATCTCTGGGAGGTGCTGAAGACAACACAAGGCTCACTTCAGCACTGTGAGCCCCAGTGTGATATTCCCAGCCTGTCTCCCGTGCACAACAGTCGTGGGGAACTCTGTCCTTCCCGAAATGCAGAGAGAAGTCACAGACAGACAGCCTGTTACACCCCAGCCAGAGTCAGCTTGGCCCCAGCATCGGGAATTGCTCTAATATATTTTTCAATCTCTTCCCACCTTTCCTCAATTCCCCTTTCCACCCTCGACCTTTATGATCTACCCTTGAAAGCTATTCTAGTCTGAGGCATGGGCTTCACAGTCTCTGTGTCCCATTCAGTCCGGAACAATTCTGGAAATATGCTTGCTAATATCATCTTCCTCTACCCAATTTTAACTTTCCTCCTTGCTGTCTATCTATGTTCTCTGCAAAGTGTCCCAGCAGTAAATAATGTGAGCCGTTTCTGGATAGAATGTCAGAGATGTAGAACATGGAGCATTACAACACAGGAACAGGCCCTTCAGCCCACAATGCTGTGCTGAGCTGGTCACTAGTAATCAATTTCTGATCAACTAGTAATCAGATACTGGGGTGGCACAGTAGTGTAGCAGTCAGTGTAACGCCTTTCAGCATGAGTGGCCTGGATTCAGTTCCCACTGCTGCCCGTAAGGATTTTATAATTTCTCTCTGTGACCACGTGGGTTTCCTTCAGGTTCTCTGGTTTCCTCCCACATTCCAAAGACATAGAAACATAGAAAACCTACAGAACAATACAGGCCCTTCGGCCCACAAATCTGTGCCGAACATGTCCTTGCCTTAGAACTACCTGGGCTTACCCACAGCCCTCTATTTTTCTAAGCTCCATGTAACCATCTATGAGTCTCTTAAAAGACCCTGTCGTATCCGTCTCCACCACCACCGCCGGCAGCCCATTCCACGCACTCACCACTCTCTGCGTAAAAAACTTACCCCTGACATCTCCTCTGTTCTTACTTCCAAGCACCTTAAAACTGTACCCACTCATACTAATCATTTCATCCCTGGGAAAAAGCCTCTGACTATCCACACAATCAATGCCTCTCATTATCTATCAGGTCACCTCTCATCCTCCGTCGCTCCAAGGAGAAAAGGCCGAGTTCACTCAACCTGTTTTCATAAGGCATGCTCCCCAATCCAGGCAACATCCTTGTAAAACTCCTCTGCTATGGTTTCCATGTCCTTCCTGTAGTGAGGTGACCAGAACTGAGCATAGGACTTCAAGTGGGGTCTGACCAGGGTCCTATATAGCTGCAACATTACCTCCCGGCTCTTAAACTCAATCCCACGATTGATGAAGGCCAATGCACCGTACGCCTTCTTAACCCCAGAGTCAACCTGCGCAGCTGCTTTGAGCATTCTAGGGACTCAGACTCTAAGATCCCTCTGATCCTCCACACTGCCAAGGGTCTTACCATTAATACTATATTTTGCCATCATATTTGACCTACCAAAATGAACCACCTCACACTTATCTGGGTTGAACTCCACCTGCCACTTCTCAGCCCAGTTTTGCATCCTATCAATGTCCCACTGTAACCTCTGACAACCCTCCACACTATCCACAACACCCCCAACCTTTGTATCATCAGCAAATTTACTAACCCATTCCTCCACTTCCTCATCCAGGTCATTTATAAAAATCACGAAGGGTAAGGGTCCCAGAACAGATCCCTGAGGCACCCCACTGGTCACCGACCTCTATGCAGAATATGACCCATCTACAACTACAGTTTGCCTCCTGTGGGCAAGCCAGTTCTGGATCCACAAAGCAATGTCCCATTGGATCCCATGCCTCCCTACTTTCTCAATAAGACTCGCATGGGGTACCTTATCAAATGCCTTGCTGAAATCCATATACACTACATCTACTGCTCTACCTCCATCAATGTGTTTAGTCACATTCTCAAAAAATTCAATCAGGCTCATAAGGCACGACCTGCCTTTGACAAAGCCATGTTAACTATTCCTAATCATATTATGCCTCTCCAAGTGTTCATAAATCCTGCCTCTCAGGATCTTCTCCATCAACTTACCAACCAGACATCGGACTTAATAGGTTAATTAGTCCCATGGGTGTAATTGGGCAGAGCGGGTTGTTTGGGTCACAAGGGCTTGTTACCATGCTGTATCTCAAAATAAATAAATAAGTGTGCAACTAAACTAGTTCCTTCTGCCTGCACAATGTCCATATGGTTCTAATTCCTTCTGCCTACACAATGTCCATATGGTTCTAGTTCCTTCTGTCTACACAATGTCAATGTGCTTCTAGTTCCTGCCCGTATTATTGTGCCTATGCAATGTCCATGTGCTTCTAGTTCCTTCTGCCTACACAATGTCCATATGTTTCTAGTTCCTGCCATGTTACTGTGCCTGAGAATTCATAAACACACCGATCATGCTTGTGTCCACCACCAAACCAACCACAGAATTCCAGGCACCCGCCAGTCTCTGTGAAAGTACATTGCCCTACACATTTCCTTTGAACTTACCCACTCTCACCTTGGATGCGTGCCCTCTGATATCAGACATTTCAACCCTGGGAAAAGATACTCTACATCCATCGTAATCCAACTTCAGTCAGATCCCCCCTCAGCCTCCGCTGCTCCGGAGAAAACAACCTCCCTTCGGCACGTAATCCAATATCCAGGCAGCTTCTTCTGAACTTTTTCTGCTCCCTCACAAAAACCTGCACATCCTTCCTATAAGGGGGCAACCAGAAATGGATGCAATATTCCAGATGCAGCCTAATCAGAGGTTCGTAAAGCTGCAACTTAACTTCCTAATTCTTGAAGTCAGTTCCTTGACTAATAAGAGCAAATATGTCAAAAGCCTCCTTTGCCTCCCTATAGCCTGTGTAGTGACTTTCAGGGAGGTATGCACTTGGATCCCAAAAGCCCTCTGCATATCAAAACAGTTAATGATTTCCCCATTAACAGTATACTCCATCTTGACATTTTGATCTTGCAAAGTGCAACACTTCACATTTGACCGTGTAAACTCTATCTGCCATTTCGCCATCCATCTTTGCAACTGATCAATATCACGCTGTATCTTTCGGGTGTCTTCTACACCATCCACAACAGCACCAACCCTCGTACCAATTGCAAATTTACTAGCCCACACACCCATCAACGTTTTCATCCAAGTCATTTATATACATTACAAACAGCGGATGTTCCAGTACAGTTCCCTGCAGAATTCCACTGGTCACTGAGCTCCTACCAGAGTAAGTCCTATCGACTTCTACCTTCTGTCTTTTATGAACAAGTTAATTCCGAATCCCAAAGGCTGAGTCACTCTAAATCCCATACATCTTGGTCACTGGATGAGCATCCCATGAGGGACCTTACTAAAATCCAAGTAGACGACATCGACGCCTTTATCAATTACCTTCGCCATCTCAAAAAAATTCTTCCAAATTAGTAAGACACCACTTGGCCTGCACAAAGTCACAAATTAGGCCATAGTTTTCCAAATGCGCTTAAATCCTATCCCATAAGACCATAAGACAAAGGAGCAGAATTAGGCCCTCAGCCCACCATCCCATCATGGCTGATCTCAGATCTCACTCAACCCCGTAGACCTGCCTTCTCGCCACATCCTTTGATGCCCTGACCGATCGGGAAACTATCAACTTCCACCTTAAGTATATCCACGGACTTGGCCTCCACTGCAGTCTGTGGCAGGGCATTCCACAGATTCACTTTGCCCTGGCTAAAAAAAAATCCTCCTTACCTCTGTTCTATAGGGTCACTCCTCAATTTTGAGGCTGTGCCCTCTAGTTCAGGATACCCTCACCCTAGGAAACATCCTTTCCACATCCACCCCCTCTAGTCTTTTCAACATTCGGTAGGTTTCAATGAGATCCCCCTGCAATCTTCTAAGAATCCCTAAGGATTCTCTCCAGTAACTTCTCTGCTACTGAAGTGAGACTCACTGGTCTATAGTTTCCTGGGCTATCCCCATCTCCCTTCTTGAATAATGGAATATTAGCTCATCACCAGCCCCCTGCAATCAATCACTTCTTGCCTCTCTCAGTAATCTGGGGTATACCCAATCAGAGTATGTCAGTAATGACCAAGAACAGAAAAGCCTACAGAAGCTGGAGGTCTGAGCCAAATCCATCCTCCCCACCACAGAGCCCACCTACTGGAGCACTGCCTCAGGAAAGCAGCATCCATTATCAAAGGCCTCCACCATTCTGGCCATGCTCTCTTCTAGCTAGTACCATTAAGAAGGAGGTACAGGACCCTCAGGTCCCACACCACCAGCTTCAGGAACAGTTATTACCCTTCAGGCTTCTGAACCAGTGTCGATAACCTCAACACTGAACTGATTCCACAACGTATGGACTCACTCTCAAGAACTCTACACCTCGTGATAAAAAAAATTATTTCTAACCTTGAACTTTGTACATTAACCTCTGAAACACATTAGAGATGTGGAACATAGTTGATACAAAGCATTGGGAACACGCACCACTGCGCGAGGATTGCTTGTATGTTGCCTCTTGAATGGACCGTGTGCTGTAAAGACCTCCTGGTCTCTCACCTCCCCTCACCCTGGCCTCTGCACCTTATTGTCTGCCTGCACAGCACTTCCTCAAACTGTAACACTTTACTCTGCGCTCTGTTAGTGTTCTTTGTTTTTCCCCTTTGTGCTACCTTGGTGGGTGCCGTGCAAACAAAAGCTTTTCACTGAACTGAGATACATGTGACAATAATGATCCGATTACTTACTTGCATGGTTCATATCGTCAGCCAAGGAAGAGTTAGGTCGTACAGACTGCAATATGTAATGCTTCCCTGATAGACATTGAACAAGACTGCCCGTGTCCAGGCTCTCGCACAATTACTCTGTTCAATGTGTGGGATCCAAGCTTCCTCTGTTCCTCTGTAGAGTTTGAATGACAGTCTGCAGCTTGACTCCTTGAATGGAAAGTCTAACATTTTGGCGGGGGGGGGGCTGTTTTCCTCCCCGCCAATGCAAGTTTCCTGCACCAAAGCTGAATAGAGAGAATTGAAGCAGAATTAATGAACAGGGGCAGGTCGTGTAAATAGGGAGTGTGGAAAATGTGACAACGAGGTGGTGAATGCACCAGTCAGGGTCCTTTCCTCCACCATCACTCAGTGAGCTGCACGCAGCATGCGCCCTGCCACCCACAACTGATCTCTTCTGTGAGTCTCAGCAGGTACGGTGAAAGGCCCTGTGTTCCATTGTCATTGCGCCACAAAGCCCTTCCATCGCTAACACATCATTGGCTAATTAACAATTCCCAAACACGGCATTGTTATACCGTCAATTGTATGACCAACTCAGCAAAAACCCAAGCCCGAATAATTGAGGCCAGCATTCAGGCCTGATACCGGCCATTGTAGAGCTGCATGTATCTTACATTAATCACTAAAGTCAGATAAAGCGTGAGGTTAATGGGCAGGTCAGAGTCTGTCCCTATGCAAAATCTGATAAGGTGTCAGTCCATTACTGTTCTTTATTCCCACCTCCTGATCAAGACTGGGCAGAGGAAGCAAGTCAATCTGGGCAGCCATTGCAATACATCTCCTGGCGTATTGTATAAATGAGTCCTTTGACTGCCTATTCAGGTTTCAGTAAAGATGTAGCGCCGTCTCAGAGTGCCTGGTCACCGCACGCAGTCCAGCTTTTGTGCATCTGTCAGCACCCAGCACAGGATTTACAATCTCCAATTGTAAGTGTGGCGAGTTCAGCCTTTGCAATTACTGGCTGGGTTTACCCAGTGAATGTGAGTGGTTTTCACAAGTGTGACTTTATACCTGTAGCGCTGGGCAGACTGGCTGGGGTGTCCTGTTCTCCCCCCCCCCCCACCACCCCCAAACCCCGCACTGCTTTGTTTCAGGGTCAGTGTGTAAGGTGCTAGTAAATCATACTGCAACACCTCACTCTGAATGGATGAGACAGACTCTCCCTCCCAACAACTCTCCCAAGCTGGTACCGCCAGTGCTGCAATGTTCTGGAGGTAATAATTCAGCACAGACTGCACACATCAAACCACTCTCCATAAAGGACTGAACACACCACGCTCTGTGTAATGAATCAATTCATCAGGAGAAACGTTAACGTCGTTTTGATGGTGCTCTCTGGTGGTGCGAAGTAAGCAAAGGTGGGCTGCTCCTATCAGCAGCTGCCGGAGATGGTGTGGGCACTGCCCTGGTGGGCTGTCATAAATGTGCCGTCTCTGGGCTCTCTGATTTCCCCGATCGCCGAGAGCCAGCGGTGGGTGGGGGTGAGGGCGACTCACAGGCTGCAGGAGTACAGGTGTCAGTTGGCAACCCCTCTTGCCCACCTCCCACCCTCTCTGAGCCTGGACGCGAGAGATAAGACAAAACCCCACCCTGGCCCTCCCCCAGACTGGACTGCAAGACCTCAGCCAGGACCTGTCTGGCAGGATCCTCCACTGCTGGATGTGCACTCAGTCACTCAAAATTTAATGGTGAAAATGGACAAAAATAGGACCAAGCTGAGGGCTGCTCTACTACACTGCTGGACTTACTGAACGATGAGGTGACTGAGGGGCTCAGGGCTGGGCCAGGGTGCTAGCAATGGCCAGAAAGTGTGGGGAATTTTGTGGAGACATGGAGGTCGGGGGTGGGGAGTGGTGTCTCTGCAGTATCACTAGATGGCTGATGTAAATTGCTCATGTCCCAGAAATATACAGAGTAGGGAATCACTGTGGGACGGTCACACTGCAGGAGAGAGCGCAACACTGTGGGAGGGGCTTGGTGATGCACCCCTGTTTTAGCTGAAGTGAAGTTTGGATATTGGCAACAGTGTTTGGAAGAACAGCTTTGGGAATTTAATCATATTCAGGAAAGTTATGTTTATGATGGCCTCCTTTTGGGCTCTACTTGATCAGAACTTGGTCAACACAAAGCTGGGGTCAAGTCTGTTGAGATCTCACAGAACCATAACCTGCTCAGACATGGAGGGCGATCTGTCAATGTAGTTGGGTTAAACACAACAACCGTTAGCTTCAATGCAGCTTCCCAACGTGATGTCAATCTGGCCGGCTTTAAATGCACAACCACTCCCAAATATCCTCAGTGCCGATCCCAAATCTTCACCACTGCCAAATTCACAATCCCTCCCAATTCCACAATGTCTCCCAAATAGCCAATGTCTCCAAATTCACAATATCTCCCAAATCCACACCTCTAAATTAATATTCCCTCCCAAATCAACAATCTCTCCCAAATCCATAATCCCTCCCAAATCCACATCTCCAAATTCAAAATATCTTCCAAATCCACATCTCTAAATTAATAATCCCTCCCAAATCCACAGCATCTCCCAAATCCATACCCTATCACATTAATCATCAGCCCATGCACCATTGAATGTACTCCTGCAGTTTTCACCAGAATAGACATTATTCCCAGTCAAGGCTCTTGAATTAAATGAATGGAGCTCCGAGTTTTCTGCTTGTCCATGTGAGACGTACAATCCAGCTGACAAGCCATCCCACTCCAGGTTCTGACCAAAAGCAAGCAGGAAGAGACCAAAGTTTCCCAGTCACTGCCCCCTCTCAATGGCCATTCATGTTTTGCTGCAACAGGCCATTATCTCCAAGCATGCTTTTCCCTGAGCTTTGCACCTAGCATACTGTCCGGACAGTGAAACACAAGAAATAGATCCAGGAGGAGTCCATTAAGCCCCTTCAGTCTGCTCTACCACAGCAGGTCAAGCTGGCCTTTGCCTTAATTTTCCTAGCAGGGCCAGAGAGCACTACAGTACAGCCTCTTGGCCCACCTAGTCTCTGCCGAAGATCCGCATATTTCTCCATACTCTTCCCGTCCATGTGTTCATCAAAACTTCTCTTAAATGTTGCAATTGAACCCGCATCTACTGCTACCACTGGTAGCTCGTTCCACACCATACCACTCTCTGAATGAAGATGTTCCCCCTCAAGTTCCCCTTAAACATTTCACCTTTCACCGTTAAGCTGTGATCTCTAGTTCTAGTCTCACCCAACCTCAGTGGAAAACCCATCTATACCCCTTATAATTTCATTTACCTCCATCAAATCTCCACTTGTTCTTCTATGCTCCAGGGGAAAAAAGTCCTAACCCATTTGACTTTTACCTATAACTCAGTTCCTCAAGTCCCAGCAACATCCTTAAACTGGGACTTGTCTCTGTACTCATCTAATCTTATGGATATCTTTCCTGTAGGTAACTGACTAGAAATGCACACAATGCCTCACCAGTTGCTCTCCAGTATTTGCTCAGAGGAAGGCAATTGCATTCATCTGCAGCTGCACTTGTGGGAGATGAGGGACTGCTGCGTACTTGTTCTTGCAGAAACATGGCTCCAAGATCATATTCAAACACCATTAATCTACAGGCCATGATACTCAGGGGCTTGAGCTATATTGATATTATTTTTATATATCTTTTGTATTGTAACTGTATGTTTTTCTGTTATTGTAATTATATGTGCTATGTGTGTCTTGTGCTGTGTGTGAACACGGTGCAGTGTTTTGCACCTTGGCCCTGGAAGAACATTGTTTCGTATGTCTGTATTCATGCGTATGGTTAAATGCTAAGTAAACTTAAACTTAATACTCTCAATACTCTGATTTATGAGCACCAGTTTTTCAAAAGCTATCTTTATGACCTTGTCTACCTGTGACACCACTTTCAAGAAATTATGGATCTATTCCCCAGATCCCTCTGTTCTATTGCATTTCTCAGTGTCCTACCATTCACTGTGAAAGTCCTACACTGGTTTGTCTTCCCAAACTGCAACACCTCACACTTGATGCATTAAATTCCATCTGCCTTTTTTTCAGCTCAATTTTTCCAGCCAGTCCAGATCCTGCTGCAAGGTTCGATAGCCTCTCTCGCTGTCCACTAGGCTCCAGTCTTGATGTCATTCACAAATTTGCTGATCCAGTTTACCACGTTACCATCCAGATCATTGAAGTAGATGACCTGCGACAACCTGTCCCCATATCCAATGATTCCCTAAATATTCCGAGATCTCCTCACCTCTGTTTCAAATAAACTCAACGACTGAGCCTGCACAGCACACCCAGATAGAATCCCAAAGATACACCACCATCTGACAGAAGGGATTTCTTTTCAGCGCAGTCCCCAGTGGCCGAGCCTTTATTCTGAGTGTCCCATGGTTCTGCACTTCTTGGCCAGGGGAACACCTGTCCTGCATCCTACCTGCTTCTAAACCCTAGAGAATACAATCCTTGGCTCCTCAGTCTGCAAACCCAGCACCCTGGAAGTGCTCTGGTGAATCGCTGCTGAGATGAGTTCACAGAGAAATGCCATTTCATGATTTTCTATAACGCAAAGCCAGACCATCTGTGCATGCGACAAGAAACCTAATCCATGAGAGTGAATTACATACCACAATGTGAACTACACTCAGACAGGGAACCCACAAGAATTCCATATCTCAATTTTCGGGGAGTGATTTATGGATGACATGGATGCAGCGGTCACCTTTGTATACGCTTTGACGTTAAGAGACTAATGCAGGGGTGATCTGGCCAGGGCCCCTTGAGACGTTTTTAGTCCTGTACTCAGGCCCTCTCATAATGAAAGCTAACCTACCATTTCCCCTCCTATTTGTTTGCAGGACTTGTATGTTGTTCTGCAGTGACATGAGCACAACGTCCCCAGGTCCATTCGAACATGAATGTATTCCCAAACACTCACCATTTAAAGAGCACACTGCCATTCCTGGCCTAACAGTGTATCCACTGCATTCTGTTACAAGAATCACCCCTTGTAGTAATGATCAGTGAGGCACAGAGAATCTGTATTAACCAACAAGTAACTTTTACTGTCTCAACTAAAAAGCAAGTGTATTCACCTGAACTAACTACCTGTGTGCACTCTACTGGAATTCCTGTCCATCCATGAACAGTCAATAAAGATAAGAGCTATTACCTGGGAAGGGAGTCTACGGTGGTCCTGATCTCCACGTGCCTCCATCCCATTGGCTCAAGGTCACCTGACCTACCTGGGTCACCTTCTTACTGGTTCTAGTCCAGGGCTACAACCAACATTGTTTCATGGTTCTGCCCACTCCAGCCTGTGTATTTGTGTCTTTCAACTCTGACTGGTCCAAACCAGTTAAATGAGGCAACACAGACAGAGTCTAATGAGATTACAGATTGGTTCTTTGGTAGGTCTGGCATTTTACATAATACATAACTACTCGTCTGAGAAATTTCCTTGTGTCCACATTCAATTGCTCTGATTAGATTGTCCCAGAGCAAGAATCAGTTCAGAGTTCACAAAATGGGGGTGGGGGGGGGTGGGAAACAAAGACAACCGTCTGGTCTGCCTCCTCTGTTCTTGATTCATCAAATCCACTAATTGTAGACTGTAGTATCTTCCGGCCAACATCTCCTCCATTGACAGCCCATAGGACTGACATGAAACCCCATTGGGTGTGCAACACTTACAAATCCATCTGCCACATTCTTGCACACTCAAAAATACTGAGCTTCTTGAGAAGTCCAGCTTTGTTGGTAATACAGAGGCACTGACCTACGCTCCAGTGACCTGGGTTTAATCCTGACCTTGGCTGCTGTGTCTGTTCTCCCTGTGACCATACAAGCCTCTCCCATATCATCTGAGTGCTCCTGTTTCCTCCCACATCCCAAAGACATGTGGTTTGTTAGGTTATTAGGAAGCTCTATGAATTCCTCCTCGTAAGTGGGGGAATCTGGGGGAGATGTTGGGAATGTGCGGAAGATATATCGGGATTAGTGTACACAGGAGTTAGGAAGCATACAGTAGGAGTGAGATAGATCACCTGATTGAGTTGTGTCTCAACAGCATTGCACTCAACAGCAGTAAGACCAAGGAGTTGATTATGGATCTCAGGAAGATGGAGTCAGGAGAATATTCATTAGTCTTCATGCAGGGATCAGTAGCGACATGCCCTCTATTTATTTTACAGCTGTTCAGACCAGCCATTGTTCTGAGCAGGAAATTCTTACACACCCTGAAAACTGTGCAGCACTTTAAATTGTTTTGTAATATGCATACTATGAATATTTAGGAAAAAACTGAAAAATCACATTGAATTTATTTAGTAATTGAAGGGTATAATGAAATACAGCAGAACAAAGAAAATCATCCATGTTTCGTAGTTTTTTCTTACCAGTCTTTATTACAAATCCATCGTCTATAAACACTACCAGAAAAATTCTGCATCCAGATGAAAGATACGCCTTAATCCTCTTTACATCATCCAAGTTTTCCACTTCCAGTCTGTTTCCAGATTTACATTTGATTGAATCCATGGTCACAGTCAGCACTAGAAGCTTGAAATGTTCCAATTATGTCAAAGAGAATTGGCAGTTCTTCAAATTCTTTGTTTCTAAGCACAAGTTCAACATATCAGTGTACATCTTAATAGAACCAGTCTCAACTTTCTCAGAAACAACAAATTTCAAATCACAGTATTGCTGGAATTTTTTGAGACATAGTTCGTAATAGTAGCTGCATATATTTTTGTCAGTCATATAACATTCTCTTTTACAAATTCAAAATTGGTCATGTTTGCATAGCAATAGGGCCGAAAGCTTTTCTCTTAACTCATCATCAGGAAATCTATATCCAAGTGATTGCACATATGTTGAGTGAAACAGAGTGGCAGTTTATTAACAATGAGCTACCGACTTCCATTCTGTGTGTATTGTTACAATTTGTAACAGTGCTGTAACTTGAAACACTGACAATGTAAAGACATTGAAACTCTAAAATGTTTTAAAATAAAGGTAGTGGTACATTTATTATTTAGAAAATTTATGGATTATATTTATTAACACAATTAATTACAGGGTATTCCACAATTATATTGACAGATTACTAACAAATCATATTAGCATAAGTTCAAATTTATATTAACATAATATAGAAGAAACTTCCACCTGTGCAGCAACAAAGGCTACATGTGCAGGAGCATTTCCGTTACTGTGCACCCTCACACCAATGCACCTTAGAGAGAAAAGTCAAAAGCAGTAGAAAGGGCGAGTCAAAAACCTAAATATACTATGTTCACTGTTTCCCTGTAAAAGCTGCAGCAAGGCAAGGGTAAAGATAATTGCCTACTGACTTTTAACAATTCTACCGTGAATGGTGATTGATCATGGAAATCAGGAATTTGAATATACACAGTTTACCAAATGGTCAATATCCATAACTACTAGTCAATTCTATATAAAAAACGCATTTCTCTGTTCAGACCCCAGAAAGGCGTAAAGTTGTTTTTCCTGTGCACAAGTAAATAAAGTGTATTTGAAAAATGAGTGTGAGTTATCAGATTCCAGTTAATCAGTGACAGCATTCCTCCCTTATTACAGCAATACAGACAAAATGTTGGAAGAACTCAGCGGGCCAGGCAGCATCTTTGGAAAAAAGTACAGTTGCCGTTTTGGGCCGAAACCCTTTGGCAGGACTTTTCCAGCATTTTGTGTGTGCTTCTCTGATTTACAGCACCTGCAGATTTTCTCTTGTTTGTGATTTGATTCTTCCTCTGTTACATCAGTCACATCCTCAAAGCTTTCCCCAACACGAGTTTCCTCACATAAATCCATGCTCTTCCTGTTCAACTCTGTTATTCCTTTCTGAGTGTTCTATTGTTCTATATCCTTCGTTACTGATTCCAGAGTATGCATCAAAGTGAACATTGAGCATTAAAGTGCCAGGGAGTTCTACTGGGGGCCCTGCGGCCTTGATAACAAGAAGTCAGAATAGGTGACCTACAGGCCAATAAAACAGAAATTTGGCCTTAACCTTCACCATTAGTTTACGAGAAAACACTTTTTAGGTTAGGTTCAAACTGCTGGTGGCTGATGTGCTGTCTGCGATCTCAGCCCAAGTCTTGCAAGAGATGGCATTGATCGGGTTCTGATCTCTGACAAGCAGAGGAACAGAGGTGTCCATGCAGGTGACAGGAATGACGGCCTTCATGAAAGCATGCTGTGTGTCCCTTCCCAAACAATGTCCACACTCTGAACAGAACCACCGCCCAAGGAGAACTAATTCTAATTCAGCAGCAAATGGCGGTGAAAATGGCCCACAACGGGACAGCGGCAGCTCACAGGACATTTGAACAACCCATTAAATTCCAAACACAGGCTGCTGCAAAGACACTGGCCTCACAGTCAAAACCCTGCCAGTTGCCACAGTGCAGCAAATTACAGCCCAGCCACACGCTCATGTTGTGGCATCAGGCGCTGGTTTATACCAGAACAACGCACACAAAATGCTGGTGGAACCTAGCAGGGCGGGCAGCATCTATGAAAAGAGTATCCATCACACACAGAATTTCTTGTGTTTACCATTTCCATTATCAAGGACTCCCGCCACCCAGGCCATGCTCTCTTCTCACTGCTACCACTGAGGAGGTGGTACAGCAGCCTTAGGTTCCACACTACCAAGTTCAGGAGCAGTTACTACCCTTCAACCATCAGGCTCTTGAACCAGCATGGATAACTTCACTCACCTCAACACTTTACCGATTCCATAACTCAAGGACCCTACAACTTTACAACATTATTTATTCACTTATTTATGCATTATTTGGTGCAAGATGAATAATAAAGTCATTATATCTACTTTAAAAACAATCCAAAATGCTTGTGGACCAGGTGATAACACTAGAAATCAAATTGACTTTATTTCTATAAACCAAATATTTAGAAACTCAGTGACTCAATGCAAAACATATCCAGGTGCAGACTGTAATAGTGACCATAACCCAGTAGTGTGTCATGTAAAAGTAAAACTTAAAAAACTAAAGAAGCAAAACCCTGAACAATCCCTTGACTACTCGCAATTAAAGAAAACTTAAGACAAAAATTTACAATTGAAGTAAGCAATTGATTTCAAAGTCTAGAAATAGAATCTGTTGAAGATGATAGCAATCATATAAAAATAAAATTTAACTCTCTAAAGGATGCCTTGGTAGAATCAGCAAAGTCAGTGATTTCTAAAAAAGAAAAAAGCACAAAGAATAAATGGATGACAGATGAAATCAAAAATCTCATGGAAGAAAGGAGATGGAAGAAAGCAAATCCTACGGAATATAAGTCCTTAGAAAAAGAAGTTAAAAGCTTATGTCAAAAAGCCAAAGAAGAATGGTTAAAGCAGGAATGTGAGCAAATAGAAAGAATCCCTATTACTGATCCAAAAAGGATACATCAACAAATCAAGAATATTACTGGTAAAGAGCCCCTCTGTTCTTCAGGTGGATGTTTGAAAGCAAAGGATGGTACCATTATCATGGAAAAAGATGAGATTATGAACAGATGGACTGAGTATATTCAGGAATTGTTTGAAGACGATTGAGGCAAAAAACCAGAAATTAAGAAAAACATTGAAGGTCCAAGTATTTTAAAATCTGAAGTTTGTAATGCAATAAATAAGATGAAGAAAGGAAAGGCAGGAGGTCCTGATGAATTAGTAATAGAACAGATTATCACCCTTGAAGATTTTGGAATTGAAAAACTTACTGATTTAATTAATGCCATATATGAGACTGGAACAATACCAGAAGAGATGAAAAAAATCAGTATTTATCACTCTTCCTAAGAAACCTGGAGCACTAGAATGTTAATTACATAGGACCATAAGTTTAATGAGTCATATTACCAAGATACTTCTAAGAATTTTGATAGACAAGAGCTAAAAGTAAAATACAAGCTGAAATAGGTAAAGAACAATGTGGTTTTGTGAAAGATAAAGGTACAAGAAACGCAATATTGATGTTAGGGATACTATCAGAACGAGCTATTCAAGTGCAAAAAGATTTGTTTGTTTGTTTTATCGAGTACACAAAAGCATTTGATAAAGTGAAGCACAATAAGTTATTTGAAATATTACAGAAAACCCTAGATCTAGATTCAAAAGACCTCCGCCTAATCAGAAATCTGTACTGGGAACAAACTGCCGCTGTAAGAATAGACGGAGAAGTGAGTCAGTTTACGAAAATCAAGACAGGCGTTAGATAAGAGTATATTTTCTCCCCTGATTTATTTAATATGTACAGTGAAACAATATTACAAAAAATAAGAGACATCTTCGGAATCAAATTTGGCAATGAAAACATCAATAATTTCAGATATGCTGATGACACTGTTAATTGCAAGTACAGAGGAAGAACTACAAAACTTAATTGATATAATTGTTGAAGGAAGTGCAAAAATGGGTCTATCTATCAATTGCAAAAAGACAGAATATATGGTGATATCCAAAAAGGAGAATCCTATCTGCAGGCCGAGAATAAATGGGAAGACATAAAACAAGTACAGAACCTTTGCTACTTAGGAAGCTGGGTGAGATCAGATGGCAGGTGCGACATGGATATCAAAAGAAGAATAGGGATGGCAAAAGACACCTTTATGAGAATGAAGAATATACTGACCAATACTAAACTAGGCATGACAACCCACCTCAGAGTACTGAAATGTTACGTTTATCCAGTTATGTTATATGGCTCAGAATGTTGGACAATATCTAGTAACAGGAGGAAACGAATTGAAGCAGCTGAGATGTGGTTTTTGAGGAGGATGCAAAGAATATCATGGACAAAATGAATATCTAATGAGGATGTCATGAAAAGAGCAAACACAAAAAGAGAAATAATGTATGAGATCATGAAACGGCAACGTGACTTCATTGGACATGTGATTAGGAAAGAGGAGTTAGGATGCACGATAATTATGGGAAAGATTGAAGGGAAGAAAGCAAGAGGAAGACAAAGACAAATGATGATGAAGACAGCAGCCAGAGAACTGGAAATGAATACCAATAAATTGATCCACTTGACCCAAATCAGGAGTGTGTGGGCCACAGCAGTCAAAGCTCAGACTGGGCACAGCACCTGATGATGATGATGATGATGATGCATTCTTATTTCTTCATATTTGCGCTGTCTTCTTTTGCACATTAGCTGTTTATCAGTCTTTGTGTAGTTTTGCATTGATCCTATTACTGTATATTTCTTTGTTCTACGTGAAAATGAATCTCGGGTTAGTTTCATACTTTGGTAATGAATTTATTTTGAACTTTGAACTGTTGTATTAAGCCGCGGGAGAGGCAGGAGAAGGAAGTTCATTGTGACCAGGACCCCTGTTGAAGGGTCAGGGTTTAATATTATTCTCTGTCAACTGGAAGGCTGAAACAGCAATGACACATTGAACACAAGTTCTCTCCATGTCAAAGCTGCATCCATCCCGTTCCAAGCCCTAAACCCTGTAAGGGAGGAGACTGACAATGGAGATCCTGACACCGATTGTCTGTAGCTGTTACACTTTATTCTGCATTCTATTATTGTTTTATCTTGTTCTACTTCAATGCACTGTGTAATGATTTGATCTGTATGAACAGTACGCAAGACACGTGACAATAATAAACCAATTCCAATAACATTGCCCGAGCATTGGTTTCATTTTTGAGGAAGCAGTGCCACCGTGTGGCACGAACAACACATTGCAACAAAACGGAGATTTTCCTCAAAAATACCCGGTGGTTCACCTCCGCCCCACTTCCACGTGTGGGGTCGATCCTGACCTGTGGGGGGCGAGGATCAGTGTAGGATTGATAGTAGACTTCGAGGAGAGAGGGAGCATTAGTGTGGATGACTGCAGGACTGTTGCAAAAAGTGGGACAATAGGAATAGTTTGGAATGGATGCATAATTCCGAGATTAAGAGCAGAATTCCACTGGAGTTAGTTCCTTGCCTTCTCTCTGTTCTAGAGGTTTGCAGCCTGTCTAAACACTGAAGTCGTCCAAGAGGAAGTCACATGCCCCACTGGGAGTCACGCCAGGTTTCTCTAGGTCAGTGCACATTTCCTCTGGCACGTTATGGTGACCAGGATTGACTGACAATTGATGTCACTGATCCCATGTAGATCAGGGTCACCGAAGTTTTTCGGGCAGAATCAGACCCTTCGATGCGAAACTACAAACAAGAGAAAATCCGCAGATGCTGGAAATCCGAGAAACACACACAAAGTGCTGGAGGAACTCAGCAGGCCAGGCAGCATCTATGGAAAAGAGTACAGTCGACGTTTCGGGCCAAGACCCTTTGGCAGGACCGGAGAAAAAAACCTGAAGAGTAGATTAGAAAGATGGGGGGAGGGGAGAGAGAAACGCCAGGTGATAGCTGAAACTTGGAGGGGGAGGGATGAAGCAGAGCTAGGAAATCGATTGGTGAAAGAGACAGAAGGTCATAGAAGAAAGAAAAGAGCACCACCAGAGAGAGGTGATGGGCCGACAAGGAGATAGCATGAGAGAGGGACAAGGGGATGGGAAATGGTGAAGGTGGGTGGGGGGATGGAGACATTGCCAGAAGTACGAGAAATCGATGTTCATGCCATCAGGTTGGAGGCTACCCAAACAGAATATAAGGCATTGTTCCTTCAACCTAAGTGTGGCCTTATCCGGACAGTGGAAGAGGCCATGTATAGACATATAGGAATGGGAATGGGAAGTGGAATTAAAATTGGAGGCTACTGGGAGATCCCGCTTGTTCTGGCGGATGGAGCGGAGATGCTTGGCGAAGTGGGTCTCCCACTAAACCAGTGACATGAAATTTGCTGTTTTGCAGCAGAGGTCTGGTGCAAGGACATAAAATTATTTTTAAAAATATAAATAAGCAGTTCAAATAGACATTTTTTTAAAAAGCTTTCATGTCCATTCATGAAATGTATAAAGCCCAGCATAAACCCAGCCTGTCCAGAAGGAGGCATACGTAATGTTTAGGAAGCAAGGATCAGACAAGGCTCTTCATAGTTATAAGATAGCCAGGAAGGAGCTTAAGAAAAAGGACAGAGAGCTCAAAGGGCACTTGAGAAGGCCTCGGTGAGTAGGGTTACAGAAAATCCCAAGGCATTCTACACGTACAGTGTGTGAGGAACAGGAGGTTGACCAGAATGAAGATAGAACCCAAAAGGGATACAAGAGGAAACATGCCTGGCGGGCCTTAATGAATTCTTCACTTCAGAATTCACCAGTGGCAGAGGTTCACAATCTGGGGTCCACGAACTAGGTTAATGGTCAGGGTCAATGATACCAAAAAGGTTGGGAACCCCTGAGAGGGACTTTGATGGATGTGAGGTCAGTGTAGAACAAGCTAATATACTAATGATGCACTGGAACTTTTAAAAAAGCGTTTTAGAATAAGTTCCAGAGCCAGACAGGATATGCACCACATGGTAAGATATTTTCCATCCTATGGGTCAGAACTCCAGATAAAATTTTAGCATCAACATTAAGAAAGGAAATTGGTCTATATGAAGAACATTCAGATGGGTTCTTATTTTTTTTAAGGATAAGAGAAATAGAAGCTTTGTAAAAAGATTGTGGCAACCTACCTGACTTAAAAGAATCTGAGAAAAACTGAACATAAATGGGGTATGAGCAAAAAAGAAAAAGCCTTATAAAATTCTCCAGAAAATCCGTCAGGACCTGTAGCTTTCCCTGAATGCAGTGAACGTACAGCCCAGGCTATTTCTTTGTGAGAAATACATTGATCCAACTGTTTTTGGTCATCAACAGAAAGCATGGGGATATTTATATGTCTAAAAAATTATCCATTACATTATTATCTTTAAGAAGATCAGAACTATAAAGTTGGAATAAATTTTCTCTAAAAGTATCATTTGCGTTCACCAGCAACTTTGATGTGTTATTTATTTCTAAATGATCAGTTGTCCTAATACTGTTTGCTTTATAAATTTCTTTAATCTGTCGTTTAACACTAGAAGTTTTAATTTGGTTAGCCAATAATTTACCTGTTTTATCTCCATGAATATAAAATTGACTTTTATCTTTTAGTTGAGTTTCAATTGGGTATGTTAATAAAAAATCATAGTTTTAATTTCAACCCATCTTTTATATAAGACAGGATCTGAAGTCAAAGCATATTCTTCACCTAATCGTTTCAGCTGCTTGACTAAATTAATTCTCTCTTTATTAGCTTTTTTCTTAACACTTGCAGTATAAGAAATGATTTGTCCTCTAATACATGCTTTAAAGGCATCCCATATGACAAGGCTAGAAGTCTCCTCCACCGTATTCTCTTCTGTACTTTAACAAGTCAAAGATTATGAAAATAATTTTTAAAATGGCCCCCACAAATTTTGAAAATCTTGGTTAGATTCAGAAATTGAACAATGAATCTTTTCTAAATTTAGGCATGCCATAATATCCCGTAACCACTGAGCATGATTACACGGAACAGCATCCTTCCACTTAAACAAAGGCGCCCTTCTAGCCATAAGAGAGATAAAAGCCAGAATGTGCAGATCAGATGTCTTCAAGATGATATCTTTCCTTCCAACAATACCGAATAGGGCAGTCAAAGGATTAGGCTTAAAATTTACTTCAAAGAGTACAGAAAAAGTTTGGAATACTTCCTTCCAATATTTTCCAAGACGTGGGCACGTCCAAAACATGTGAATAAGTGAAGCTTCTCCATTGTTACACCTATCACAGTAGGGAGATATATCCTTATAAAAACGAGATAACTTATCCTTGGTCATATAAGCCCTATGAACCACTTTAAATTGTAGGAGGGAATGATGGGCACATAGCGATGAAGTATTAACCAATTTAAAAATCTCATTTCAAGTTTCTTCAGAAATTGAGGTCTGTGAATCTTGTTCCCAAAGATTTTTAATTTTGTCTAAAGAATCATTTCTTATTCCCAACAGCATATCATAAATATTGGATATTGAACCATTATAGAATTTCATATTAAGAATTTCATTTAATACGTTCTTATCAGGACTATTAGGAAATGTATATAATTGAGATCGCAGAAAATCTCTAAAAAAAAAAGTACAGAAAAAATGGGTTTTTGGTAAACTATACTTAGTTGACAATTGTTTAAACGAAGAAAGACTTCCTCCTACAAACAGATCCCGGAAACATGTAATGCCCAATCTTTCCCATTGTTTAAAAACTACATCAGTCATAGAAGGCTTATAAAAATAATTTTTAAAAAATGGGACTAGAAAGGGAGAATCTCAATAAATCAAAGTGTTTTCCAAATTGTATCCAAATCCTCAAAGTTTGTTTGAAAAGGAAGTGAAGATCCCAAAAGGGAGATAATAGAAAATTTATTAACCCAGTTAGCTTCTAAAGAAACCCACCCAGGACAGTCCTCGTGCTTAATATAGTATAACAAAAACATGAGATTCCGTGTATTAGCTGCCCAGTAATAAAACCTAAAATTTGGTAAAGCTAAACCTCCATTCTTTTTAACTTTCTGGAGATGGACTTTATTCAATCGAGGATGTTTATTCCTCCATATGTAGGAGGATAAAATAGAGTCCAGAGAGTCAAAAGAGGATTTAGGAATAAAAACAGGTATCGCCTGAAAGAGGTATATAATTTAGGTAAAACATTCATGTTAATAGAATTAATTCGGCCAATCAATGATAACGAAAGGGGTGACCAATTTGATAATGTTCCTTTTATATAGTTCAATAAAATAAGAAAATTTTCTTTAAATAGGTATTTAAAATTCTTAGTAATTGTTACACCCAAATAAGTGAATTGGTTTCTTACAATTTTAAAAGGAAGGTTAATATCAGTTAACGGCAAAATATTCAAAGGAAAAAGTTCACTCTTGTGTAGGTTCAGTTTATATCCAGAAAACTGACTAAGACAAGAGTAAAGAAAGCACA
The DNA here is from genome assembly GCF_963921235.1 of Mobula hypostoma. Lineage (NCBI taxonomy): Eukaryota > Metazoa > Chordata > Chondrichthyes > Myliobatiformes > Myliobatidae > Mobula > Mobula hypostoma. Next base: position 33,425,720 of record NC_086101.1, read on the forward strand.
GAAGGTAATGAAGTTTCAACATTAGAAATGTAAAGCAATAATAAATCATCTGCATAAAGTGAAACTTTGTGGATAGTACCCTTTCGTAAAATACCAGTGATATCGTTAGATTCTCGAAACGCAACACCTAAAGGTTCTAAATCCAGGTCAAAAAGCAAAGGACTCAAAGGGCAACCTTATCTGGTTCCACGTTGAAGTTTAAGTGGCTTAGAATTCTGAGAATTAGTAAGAACCTGAGCAAAAGGGGATAAAGTAATTTAATCCATTGAATAAAGTTGGACACAAAATTAAATTTTTCTAAGATTTTAAATAAATGTCATTCAACCCGATCAAAAGCCTTCTCAGCGTCTAAGCATATTACACACTCTGATATCTCCTTAGGAGAATAAATAACATTTAATAACTGACAAATATTAAAATGAGAATATCAATTTTTAACAAAACCAGTCTGATCGTTAGAAATGATAGATGGAAAGATTGGAAGGTGGCATAAGTTATCCCTTTATTCAAGAAAGATAATAGGAATAAGCCTGGGAATTATGGACCAACAGATCAAACTATTGGAGAGGATTCTTAGACATGATTTCCAAGCATTTGGAGAAGCCTTCCTTATAGAAAGAGTGAAGGTGAGATTTTCTGGGATGCTGCCCGGATTAGGAAACGTGTCTTTTGAGGAAAGGCTGAGTGAGCTAGGGCTTTCCTCTTTGGAGCAAATGGGGATCAGGAGACTTGATAAAGATGTATAAGGTGACAAGAGGAATTAATAGAGTGAACAGCCAGCACCTTTCTCCAGGGTGGCAGTGGCTAAAGTGAGACGGTATACTTTTATAAGTTGATTGAAGGAAAGCATGGAGAGTATGGCAGAAGTAGGTTTTTACACAGAGAGTGGTAAGTGCATGAAAAACACTGGCGGGGGTGGTGATGAATTTGAATATATTAGGGACATTTAAGAGCATCTTAAGACAGGTAAAGGGATGAAAGAAAAGTGGAGGGTGACGTGGTAGGGAAGGTTCACACAACATTGTGGGCTGAAGAACCGGTAAGTTCTATGCTCACTATTCTGTGTGATGACCTGCCTCTTAAATGCCATGATCGTGTCTGTCCCCACTGTTCCAGGCATGCACCACACCGTGTAAAAATTATTTTCCTTCTCTTCTTCAACCTATATCCTGCAGTATTTAACATTTTCACTCTGGGGGAAAAAGACTATCCTCAGTGATCTCGGCAATACATTATCTGTTCTGCCTTACCAACAGTAATAGCTAAACTGTTAATTACCATTTTGCTCTAACCTCATTTTAAGATGTTCTAGAGAGAGGTATGCATTAGCCCATAACGTTAAAAGAACGTCCAAAATGACAAAAAAAACAACTTCACCAACCAGATTAGAGTCACCGTTGAGCTAACTCCCTGAACCAAAAATAAATTGTTAAGTATTATATTCTTTAAATATAAAGTTTTAGTTTTACCCTCGTCTCACCAGTTACTTTGTCGACACTCTGATGTGCTTGGACACACTGCACCTTGGTGGAATCCAGATTTAAGTTCCAGTTACAAGAGGATTTGAATCATCTCAGAGTAAAATCAGTTAACTAGTTTTAGCTGGGAGCCTGGCAGGCAAATTGTTACCACAATTTAATGTTTGTGAACCACACATCTGAAAGTTTTTTTTCAGTCCCATGGCATTCGAAGTTTTCCCCACATCCATGATTAAAGATCAGCTTTGTCACATGTACATCTATACTTCAGGTGAAATGAGTCTTTTTGTGTCAAATCAAATCAGCGAGGATTGTGCTGGCAGCCCACAAGTGTTGCTACACTTCCAGCATGCCCGCAGCTCACTGACCCTAACGGCAGGTGCTTGGAATGTAAGAGGAAACCCAGGCAGTCTCAAGGAGAACGTACAAACTCCTTACAGGTAGCAGCGGGAATTGAGCCACGATAGGTGATCACCCGCTATAAAATGATACACTAACTGCAACACTACCATGGTCCAATTACCGAAACAAACCTGGCTGGTACCTCATTTCTGTCTGAGGGATATACCCATGTAAAGTTACAGCTGTGATTTACTGCCTGACTGCACAGTCATCATTGGGTTAAACAGGCAGTAGCAGACAACCCACAACTTGTCGCTGGGTTGGGCTTTTATTTATGAGTTAACTTGCTGACAGAGTTTAATCTGTGGCTGGGTTAACGTAGAATACAAGAACGTTACAGCACAGTATAGACCCTTTGGCCAACAATGTTGTGCCCATCTCTTGACCTACTCCAAGATCAATGCAGCCCTTCCCTCCTCAAAGCCCTCCATTTTTCCTACTTTATATACTAGCCCCCCCTTAAATTCCATGTCCTTTAAGAAACTTCCCATTAATCACTTTGACTAAGTTTATGACCATTTATCTTCAATTAGTCCCTTTTATGGTCAGTGTTAGCAGTGTTTGATAGGCTCCACTGAACTAGTTTTGTATATTCATATTATAGCAGAGTATTATACAACTCAGTACGGGGAACAGTCATTTCTGAGTTTTGCTACTGTAAGATGAGGCTTCCGTAGCTGGGGACGAGGTGGGAACTATCTGAATGGATTTCATGTGAAGTGCTGTTTAAGACACTTCCTATGGGTCCCAATGCTGGAATATTCAGTTAAATGGTGACAGAAAAGGAGCTAATACCACAGTCAGGAGGTGCTCAGCAGTGGGGGAAAGCAGGATGTTCGTTCTGCTTCCATTTTGTAAGGGAGTATTCTGGAGTTATGTCAATACAGAAGCTATTAATTCAAGCAAGAACTGGGTGTCAGTTCTTACTGTAAACTGCAAGCAGTAAATTGAAGTTAAAAAGCACAGGCTAGCCCACAGATTAATAGATACGGTTTGCAAAATGGTGAACAAAGTATATCTGCATATGCATTAGCCAAACAAAAAGACAATGGGATTGTGTTAATTGGCCTGCATCAAACCCCCAGGCAACTATAGGTTTAAGTAATTTGCACCGTTGTAAACAAATTCAGGGAGCTTGTAATTAGTTTATTGCAGCAGAGGTATTTGAACAGTCAGAGTTGTTTTCCCACTGTAGATTCAAAGGATTCACTTAGTATTGAAATAAATAATGTCATTGTAACTCTTGAAACTGTATTGAATGACCCCACTCAAACACAAGGAATTGTGCAGATGCTGGAAATTCAAGCAACACACATCAAAGTTGCTGGTGAACGCAGCAGGCCAGGCAGCATCTCTAGGAAGAGGTATTGTCGACATTTCGGGCCGAGATCCTTCGTCAAGACTAAGGGTGTCGGCCCGAAACATTGACTGTACCTCTTCCTAGAGATGCTGCCTGGCCTGCTCCGTTCACCAGCAATTTTGATGTGTGTTGCTTGAATCAGCTACTGTTACATTTGATCTCAAAAGGTATAAAAATGTGACGCACTGTTGAGTTTGAGAGACTCTACAGGGTCTCTAGAAGAGCATCTGCTTGTAGTGATGAATAAAAACTTCTATATCACCAGCTTCTGTGTCTCTCCAGTGACTTTGATCACAGTCACAACACATTTTACTGATTTACAAAGGAGTGTGCTCATTACTGATGGAAGCCACAGGTACTGAGTCTCCCAAATCGCTGGAGTGGCTTGCTTTAACACGAATGAAGTTGTCTGTTAGCGGCACCAAAATACTCCCGCATAAATGCAGAGAGATGTTGTCTCAGCAGGGCAACAATGAACACTTGGCTATGGCAGGTTCGGACGGGAAGATAAATTACACTGCATGCTGAAACAAACACAGGATCAGGTTTCAATCAGAAATATTAAAACTTAATCTTTCGGAATTATTCACTGGTTGGAATTGGGATCCTTTCAACAGGCGAGTTGGCAGAGGTTCAGCCCTGAGAAGCACCTTCATGAGCAAGTCTCAATATGGGGTATTTAAACTGAACAGTGAAACAAAGTGCATGCTAAACTGGGATATACAATCTGTATTAGAGGACTACTTTAACTCCTGACGTACTGCTGGAATAAAGGGCCCATCCACTTCACCCCATCAGGTCTGAACACTGAACAGGGGTAAATTGTGGAGAGTTCAACAGAGTTAGCAGGCGCTCTTGCAGACCCTCCGATCTTAGGCAACAAAGTGGGTAGGACGACAGGCTGAGAAAGAGGAGTGACCCACACTGATCCCAACACCTTCCGAGGCCAAGTGGTTGTGCTCAAGGACGGAATGAAGCACCCGGCACTGCTCCCTTGTGAAGGCACGTTGCTGAATGGTGCGTCTGTTGTGATGAGGAAAATACTGGGAACACTATGACTAGGTACGGCAGACAATGTCCAGAAATGCCTTAAGGAACTGAAGTGAAAATTGCCAGAGTCCAGGGTGGGGCAAGGTTATGAATCCTGTGAATTCTCCCATCTTCTCTTGCTCTGGTCTCCAAGTGGGTGTGAAGCACCATCCACATTTGTGGAACCACAGAACCAATGGCTTTAACATGCAACTTGAGGAGATCAAACAGCCAAAATGGATAAACAACATAAGAAAACTTAAAACCACCTTTATTTTTCCAGTTAGGTCTTAGTGTAAATTATCACCCATGGCACCAGGAGCTGGTAAATGGGATATTTTAGAGGCTATTGTAGTGCGAATCCGGCCAGTGTGGTTCAATACCAATAGGGAGCAGATTTCAGAAAATATCCAAGGCAAAACCTCATTTGTCGGGAGAGCTGAGTGTTTCCTGATCTCGTTCCTTCCAGGGGAGCTCTTTGTAAGAGCACAACTCCCAGCACATTCCATGGGAAAGCAGGAATTACAGAGTTAGACAGCTCCAAAATTAAACACAAAATAAAAAGCTGGATCCATTCCTTCGTCAACACAATCAGTGTGCGAACTAACAGTTCACTCCCAACACTGACCAGCACAGAGTCTACTTTTACCAGATACCAGAATTGATTCACAATCGGGCTCTGCACCATTACTAAGCTGAGAATGGGAAAGGAAACTTCAAAGCATAACACCATCACCCAGATCCCATGAGCCCAGGTTTGAAGTTCCATTGGAATGTCAGTTGTTAAAACAATGCACCACTTGCAGTCAGGATCCGACCTCCAAACACTCTGAACACACTCCTGCAGACTGGTCTCCACCGAAGGTTCTTGTCCTAGGCTCTCTTTAATACAGCAGCCCCAGTGGGCAAATCAGCCAGAAAGCCACTGTCCGCTGGCTTCTATCCTGGGAGCATGAGTCACCCGATGCAGTAACAGAAGTGCAGGGTTCAGCCTCAAAGCTTGACACCTCCACAAGGCAATCTCCAGCCTACTAAAGATATTTAAATTATTAAAATACTCCAGTCAATGTTTGTACTGTAACACCAGATAGGCCAATGACAGGGGAATAGGTCAAGTGCTTGATTGCTAATTACATGAACCAATTCCCAGGTAGATATGACCATTTCTGGCGCGATAGATTATTATAAGTTAGTTTCATCCCAAGAAAATTCGTTCCTATTCTTTAGAACTTTTCTAATGAGCTTCTCCAGTTCCTTGCGAGCTCTCTGCTCCTCTTCCAAAGAACACCACATCTTCTTGCTTTCCTAGACCACAGATACAAATGAAAAAATGAGTCAGACTGCATTCAGGGATGGAACAGAAGCTCTGAAGGAAACAGAGTCAGATTTGTACAGCACAGAGACAGGCTCTTTGACCAATCACATCCATGCATCATCTACACTGATCCCATTAACGTCCATGACCTTGGCGACTCAGTTACTTAAGCTTCTTGAACGCTGTGGCGCTCTGCCTCCACTACCACCTCAGGCAGCACATTCCAGATTCGAACCACCCAAGGTTGAAAACCTTCCTTGTACTTATTAAATGTTAAACTTATCCCCATATCTTAGATACCTGTCAGGGAAATCCGCATGTCCCCTTCTTCTTGCATGATTCTAAATACTTTCAGGTCACTTAATACCTTCAGCTAAATACTTTCACTTTGTTTCAAGAAAAACAAACACAGCATCTTTAATCTCAGATCCTGGGAATATTCCACCTCTGACAATGTCCTGGGATGCTTTGCACCCTCTCCAGTACGATCGCAGTCTTCCTATGGCGTAGAGAGCTAAACAGCACACACAGCTCCAGATGTGGCCTCACCAGTGTCAGATACTCTTCCACAAGGTTAGCTCACCAGCGTTGCATGCCACTGAACATACATCATGGGTGGGGAGAAGTATCAGTAGCCGCATGGACTGAAACTGGGTGCATTTTAATCTGCAGCTACCTCTCCAACATCAGTGCCGCCTGTAAATTCTGCCAATCAGAATGCCTGAAACGTACCAAGTGTAGTCCTGGCGCATATTTTATCCTCTTATCTGGAAACGAGATGCTCCCTCGGCACCGTCCCTCCCACAGTGTGTTCGCTCAGGAAGGCTAACATGGCATCGAGGATGCCTGCCACCCTAGCCATTCCCTTCCCTCTCTTCTACCTTCCGGCAGATACAGGTGCTTAACAGCCTGGATAACCAGACTCAAGGACACCTTCTTCCATAATACCGTCAGACTCCTGAATCAGTCACCTCTTTCACATCCTCTTCCCAACAGGGCTGCCACATTTTCAAACCTTCAAAGCTACATACCTCTTCCATTGTTATCGTGTCAGCATTTCTTTGCAGTACCTCAGTTTGCACGACTTTGCACCTTTCTTTTGCTTTATTTACGCTCACTGTATTTATTGTTGTAATATCTTTACTCTTTACCATGTGAACCTTGCATAAGAAGCAAGGAATTTCATTTCACATGGTGTACACGAGCTCTGCTCTGTGAATTTGTTCTGCCTCAGTGCTCTGTCTATCTCCCAGGATCCTCACAGTTGCCCCACAACAAGAACTATAAGCAGAACTATGGCTTCCCTGTCCCACTGCTCCCTCATATATCTCTAACTAAATGCTCCTTGGTCTCAGCCAGTGGTCTCTTGTGCTCAGTATTGTAGACTTACGTACCTGTTTCAGTTCAAGCATCTCGTCCTTTAATGCATAAACTGTGTCCACAAGGGTCCTGTTTGGAAAGGAGAAAATGGAGGCACGGATTTAGATCAAAGCAGTATTTTGCTTCCCTGGGTAATGATGGTGCAGGGAGTGGGTTAGCCATTCCATTACCAGAACCAGCTCCGTAATTCAGTGACTCTCCATCCCAACTCCACTACCCCACCTGCTCAGGACGTGGAACAGTACAGCACACCATGTCCTTACCAACCCCCCTCTTTCTGCACCTTCTGTATCCTTCCATTCCCTGTCGATCTGTGCCTGTTAAACATTGCTAAGGAGCACGATACACGCTTTCTGAACATCTCTAAAAATCTATCCCGGACCCAACCCAACATATTGAGACAATTACAAAGAAAGCAGCCAGCGGCTCTACTTCATTAGAAGTTTGAGATTTGGTACGTCACCAAAGACTAGCAAATTTCTACAGCTTCTTCCCCTCCACCAGATTTCTCAATGGTCAATGAATACTACATCACTAACTTGCTCCTTTTGCACCATTTATTTATTTTTTTTGTTTGTTTATTGAGACACAGCGTGGAATAGGCCCTTCTGGTCCTTCGAGCCACACCGCTCAGCAATCTCCAATTTAATCCTAGCCTGATCAATTTACATGACCAATTAAGCTACCAACTGGTACATCTTTGGACTGTGGGAGGAAGAAACACCTGCAGTCACAGGGAGAACTTACATTCAGCGATGGGAATTGAACCTGTACTGGAAAGCTTTGTGCTGACCACTACGCTACCATGACTCCCCATCTTCTTGCTGTAACTTGTAGCAATTTTTTTTGTGCATTGCATGGTACTGCTGCCACAAAACTGTCATGACAAATGCCAGAGCTAATAAATCTGATTCTGGTTCTTTCCACTGCTGACTTCCCTTGGGTTAGATAATTCACACACTCCAAACCAAATCCCTCATGGACCCCTCTTACTTTTCTTCGATGATCGTTTGCCCATTGCTGTTGGTTTCTTCCACAATCATCTTCTCCTCTTCTGGCAGCAAAACCTGAGGTGCAGATTCTTTACGGCTCACTGCAACACAGGTTTAGAAGTTGAAATCCCCATCCCAGGGCACCGACAAGTACACACAGACAGACAACTCTGATGTTACAATAACGGTGGGAGTTACACGTACATGTGTATAACAGATTCAGACTGAGCACATGTGAAGGTGCTCATTTTTGCATGTATAAATGTATGCACATCTACCGTAACTCAGGCACATGCAAAAGCATATTAGTCTTCCAATCTGCGCATGAACGTGTGTCAGTCGAGTGCAGTGTACAGTCCAGTGACTGTGCTTTCAGGCTTCAGCTGGTGCTGAACGCATCCACAGAATCTGCATGCATCCGTGTGCGTGAGTGCACACGTGCCCATTTGTGTGCACATACACGTCAGTCCATGCGCGGTCCGGTGTGGCCATGCACAGACGGTCATTGTCAGTATCTCACTGACTGTAACACCTATTTTGAACTCGAGCCCTTTGGTTTCTACCAGCAGTTTACTGGAAGGAAGTTATACTACACTAAATGCCAATTCCCTCCAAATGAGATAGGAAAATTGTTGGATAAATTTGCCTTTTTTTTTTAAAAGAAAAGAAAGAAACACACTAGGAGGGCCAAGCTCATCAACAAAAACAAAAAAGCCTGCCTCACATTGCTACATCTCCTATCTGCCAGTCGTCTTGATCCATACAGTTCCTGTGACTGTGTGAAGAGGGCAGATACAAGCTCAGCTCACCAGTTCCTCACCAAGACCAAGCCTGAGCTTCAGTAAAATGCTCCAAAGCATTGCTATTCACCAAGCGACTAGATCTGCTCCCCTTCCCTGCACTGGGCCTGGTAGTTGCCCATGAGTAACAGAACCCTAAAGACACCACCCCCCCACCCCGTTGAACACTGAGGCTGTCTACAAGAAGGGTCAGAGCCGTCTCTATTTCCTGAGGAGACTGAGGTCCTTTAACATCTGCCGGACGATGCTGAGGATGGTCTATGAGTCTGTGGTGGCCAGTGCTATCATGTTTGCTGTTGTGTGCTGGGGCAGCAGGCTGAGGGTAGCAGACACCAACAGCATCAACAAACTCATTCGTAAGGCCAGTGATGTTGTGGGGATGGAACTGGACTCTCCGACGGTGGTGTCTGAAAAGAGGATGCTGTCTAAGTTGCATGCCATCTTGGTCAATGTCTCCCATCCACTACATAATGTACTGGGTGGGCACAGGAGTACATTCAGCCAGAGACTCATTCCACCGAGATGCAACACAGAGCGTCATAGGAAGTCATTCCTGCCTGTGGCCATCAAACTTTACAACTCCTCCCTTGGAGGGTCAGACACCCTGATCCAATAGGCTGGTCCTGGACTTATTTCATAATTTACTGGCATAATTTACATATTACTATTTAACTATTTATGCTTCTATTACTATTTATTATTTATGGTGCAACTGTAACGAAAACCAATTTCCCCCGGGATCAATAAAGTATGACTATGACTATGTTCCATGATAGGTAACCTTCGGGTTTAGTTCTGCCATTTTAAATTCGGAGCAGTTATCAGGATCCCTTCCTAGGCCAGGTACCCATGAGCCACCACAACAGCCATTGGATTATATAGCACCTTTCCTCACAGCACAATATTGTGGCCTGTACCATAATGGTCCATGTTTGAAAATGGTGCAGGTGGCTCACACAATACTTGCCTTCTTTAGCTGAGGTACAAGGGTAGGGAAGATATGCTACAACTCAATATTGCATAGAGCACATGGGTGCAGTTCTGGTTGCCACATTATAGAAAGGACGTAGAGCGTGCATAGACTTTTCACCAGTACAGAGCACTTCAGTACTGAGGAGAGACTGGATACTAGTGCTGTTTTTGTTGGAGCCGAGGAAGATGAGTGAAACGTGAATAAGATATACAAAATTATGTATCAGCACAGACAGCAGGAGGCACTTCCCTGTGGCAGATGTGTCTACCATTGGACAGAGGGTTTGGGCTAAAAGGACAGGTTTAGAGGGATGAGGATGGTTGAAATCTGGAGCTCACTGGCCGAATGGGTAGGTGCCCTCACATCTAGACGAACCTCTGAATTGTCAAGGCACAAGCGTCTGTGGACTGAGTGGTGCTACAGGGGGCTTGTAGAAGCACACAATCAGCTGGAAAACTCAGTGAGTTGAGCAGCATCTGTGGGGGGAAAGGAGTTGTCGACATTTTGGGTCAAAACCCTGCATCAGAAACCTGACAATGTTGACAATTCCTCTCCCTACCACAGATGCTGCTCAACCCGGAGTTCTTCCAGCAAATTGTGTTTGCCAGACTGCAGCATCTGCAGGCTCTCATATCTACATGGGATTGGTGTAGGTGGGCACCCAATGCTTGTATTGGCAGGGTGAGCTGATAGGCTTGTTTCAGTAACATAAGATTTGACAACTCTCACAACGGGAGTGCTAAGTGCTCAAGTCTGAATCCACTTAAACCTAAACCATCTGCCCCAAGAGAGAATCTTAATCACTGAGCCACAGTCAATAAAGTAACTGGACAGAAATTAAGTGGATGTCATAGCCCAGACTGTCCAATCCATGCCTGCAAAAGGTACTACCTGACCCTTCAGTATGGAGGTGTGTAGCTCTACAATTACCAAGCTGCAAACCCTCTACTGAGAAAGTGTCCTTGCCAGCCCTGCTGTCCCGTACAATACTGATGACCCTTGTGTCGATCAGTAGCCTCCTTTCCCAGTAATCCGAGCCGAACTCATAATTCCCTGAGTGCTGATAAAGCCCAGGTGAGAAAGACAGACTTTTGCATCACAAAATATAGTCTAGCCCTTTTGCAAGTATGGGTGGAGATGAACTGCAGTTTGCAATGTCAATTTTACTTGGCATTCAGGATGAGGTAGTAAATTGGATTAGACATTGGCTTCACAGGAGAAGCCAGAAAGTGGTACAGGTGTCCCCCGCTTTTCGAACATTCACTTTACGAAACCTCACTGTTATGAAAGACCTACATTAGTTCTCTGTTTTCGCTAACAGGTGTTTTCACTGTTACGAAAAAAGGCAATGCACGAAAAAAGCAACACGTGATTAAAAAAAGGCAGCGCGAGCCCCGAGCAGCCGCTCCTCCCCCGGATTCGGAACGGCATTCTCGCTGGCATTGCTTAAATACGTGCCTGTGAGCATCCGTTAGCAAGATGAGTTCTAAGTTATCAGAAAAGCCTGTAAGAGCTCGTAAGGGCGTTACACTTAGCGTAAAACTAGACATAATTAAGCGTTTCGATCGTGGTGAACGAAGTAAGGACAAAGTGAGTTTGGCTTGTGGAAGTTGACGAAGATGATGTTGAAGAGGTTTTGGCATCCCATGACCAAGAACTAATAGATGAATAGCTGATGTAATTGGAAGAGGAAAGGATAACAATCGAAACCGAATGAGTAATGATAAAGTACGACTTTAATTTTGAAAGGGTACGTCATTTTAGGGCATATTTGTAAGATGGTTTGAGTGCTTACAAAGAACTGTATGATCTAAAAATGCGCGAGGCTCAGCAGTCAGGCAAGCCTTCCACATCAGCCACAGCAGACGACGAACCTCGACCTTCGACATCAAGGCAGGCAGAGATCGAAGAAGATGACCTGTCTGCCCTAATGGAAACAGAGGACGATGAGATGGCACCCCAGTGTCCCACCATCCCAACCCCCAGGCCGTGGACAGATACCGACTCGCAGAGAATGCAGCGGTAGCCGGGAGGCACACAGCACATCTTTAAGAAAAAAGCCGAAATAAAAATGCTAATTAATTAGGTGCCACCTGGCACGTAATTAATTAGCAAGCTTATTTCGGCTTTTTTCTCAAAGATGTGCTGTATGCCTCCCGGCTACCGCTGTATCCCCGCACGCTTCGCGGATCGGTATTGGTTCGCTGCCCGGAGGGTGGGGGCCACTGCACCACCCCAACCTCTGACGACTCAGCCTAACACACCATCATCAGTGTGCTCGGCAAGCTGTCTTCCCGATTCCCGTAAGTGATACTACACTGTACATACATTATTTCTACTTTATATCGGCTGTGTATTTTTACGTGTTATTTGGTATGATTTGGCAGCTTCATAGCTTAAAGGTTACTGGAGAGCACTTGCGCCGTGTTTTTGCCGACGGCGCTTGCGTGAGATTTTCGCTACGGAGAACAGTTCAGGCAATGATTGTGGAAAAGTATTTCTACTTTATATAGGCTGTGTATTTATCATATCATTCCTGCTTTTACTATATGTTACTGTTATTTTAGGTTTTATGTGTTATTTGGCATGATTTGGTAGGTTATTTCTGGGTCTGCGAACGCTCACAAAATTTTCCCATATAAATAAATGGTAATTGCTTCTTCGCTTTACGACATTCCGGCTTACGAACAGTTTCATAGGAACGCTCTACCTTTGGATGGCGGGGGAAACCTGTAGTAGATGATTGCTTCTCTGACTGGAGGCTTGTGACTGACAGTGTGCTGCAGGGATCAGTGCTGGGGTCCGTTGTCTATATCAACGATCTGGATGATAATGTGGTAAACTGCATCAGCAAATTTGCAAATGATACTAAGATTAAGGGCGTAGTGGACAGTGAAGAAAGCTATCAAAGCTTGTACTGGGATCTGGACCAGCATGAAAAATGTGCCAAAAAATGGCAGCTGGAATTAAATGCAGAAAAGTGTGAGGTGTTGCACTTTAGGAGAACAAAACAGGGTAGGACTTACACAGGCACTGAAAAGTGCAGTAGAACAGAGGGACCAGGGAATACAGATCCATAATTCCCAGAAAGTGGCATCACAGGTACATAAGAACATAAGAAATAGGAGCAGGAATAGGCCATCTGGCCCATCGAGCCTGCCCCACCATTCAATAAGATCATGGCTAATCTGTCCGTAAACTCAGCTCCATCTAACTGCCTTTTCTCCATAACCCTTAATTCCCCTACTATGTAAAAATCTATCTAACTGTATCTTAAATATATTTAGTGAAGAACCCTCAACTACTTCCCTGGGCAGAGAATTCCACAGATTCACCACTCTCTGGGAAAAACAGTTTCTTCTCATCTCCGTCCTAAATCTTCTCCCCTGAATCTTGAAGCAATGTCCCCTAGCTCTAGTCTCACCTACCAATAGAAACAACTTTCCTACTTCTATCTTATCTATCCCTTTCAAAATTTGTATGTTTTTATAAGATCCCCTCTCATTCTTCTGAATTCTAGAGAGTATAGTCCCAGGCATCTCAATCTCTCCTCATAGGTTAACCCCTACATCCCTGGAATCAACCTGGTGAACCTCCTCTGCACTGCCTCCAAAGCCAGTATATCCTTCCTCGTGTATGGAGACCAGAACTGCACACAGTACTCCAGGTGCATCCTCACCAGTACCCTGTATAGTTGCAGCATGACCTCCCTGCTCTTGAATTCAATCCCTCTAGAAATGAAGGCCAACATTCCGTTTGCCTTCTTAATAACCCGTTGTACCTGCAAGCCAACTTTTTGCGATTCATGAACAAGCACTCCCAAGTCCCTCTGCACAACAGCATGCTGCAATCTTTCACCATTTAAATAATAATCTGCTCTTCTATTATTCCTTCCAACGTGGATGATCTTGCATTTACCAGTGTTGTATTCCATCTGCCAGATCTTGGCCCACTCACTTAACCTATCTATATCCCTCTGCAGACTCTCCACATCCTCTTTTTCACTCAGTTTAGTGTTATCAGCAAATTTTGCTACGCTACACTCACTCCCCTCTTCCAATCATCAATGTAAGTGGTAAACAGCTGGGGGCCCAGCACCGACCCCCGCCCCCCCCCCCCCAGCTACGGGCATAAACAGAGCTTTAGGCACATTGGCCTTTATAAGCCAAAGTACTCGGTACAGAAGTTGGGATGTTATGTCGATGCTGTATAAGATGTTGATGAGGCCTAGTTTGGAGTACTGTATGGAGTCTAGTTCACCAACCGGCAGGAAAGATGTCAATAAGATTGAAAGATTACAGAGAAATTTATAAAATGTTGCCAACGCTTGTGGACCCGAGTTACAGGGAAAGATTAAATAGGTTAGTACTTTATTCCTCACAGCGCAAGAGAATGAGGGAGATTTGAAAGAGGTATGCAAAGTTATGAAGGTATTGACAGGGAAATGTAGCCATGCTTTTCCACTGAGGTTGGGTGAGACTAGAACTAGAGGTCATGGGTTAATGGTGAAAGGTGAAATGCTGAAGGGGAACATGAGGGGGAACTTACCAACACTCCATTTGGAAAGGTACAACAGTTTTAAATTGAAACCAACACAGCCTGTAAAATTATTTCACCTATGCAGTATAATCAGTTCCTCAAACAAAAAACAAGTGATCTGCCGAATATTAGAGTGGGCACATCTTCCATGTAGATGTTTCTACTCCTAATGGCAGGCACCCCTCAACCTCCTGAGTGGGTGTGTGTGGTTGAAGGAAATAAATTGTATAAATAAATTGCATAATGAAGAGGAAGGTATCATTCAAACAAGATGCAGTAAATCTGGAATAAAACAGGAAATGCCCAGCAAACCAGGCGGCATCTGTGGAGACAGAATCGGACGTAAACATTGCAGGCTGATGTTCTTCGAGATCATTTAATACTGTGTTCAGATGGAATGGGACAGACAGCACTAACTGGTGTTGATGGCCTCTCATTTACAACAGGTGCAACCTCTACAAGTTGCTCATTTGGAGGGGACAGAGTGACTATGGCAACTCACCTAAACGCAGTTAGCCTCTTGAATGCTACAGTCATTCGGGATGCTAAGCGCCACATGCTGAGACCATACCGCTTCAGTAAGACTGGGTTAGATACTGTGGTCCAATGTGCCAGATCCAAGCAGACTGAAGTTGAGCTTTACTTATCATATGTACATCAAAACATACAGTGAAATGCGTCGTTCACATCAATGACCATCACAATCTGAGGATGTGCTGGGGGCAGCCTGCAAGTGCTGCCATGCTGCTGATGCTAACACACATGCCAACAACTTACTAACCCTAACTTATACATCTGTGGAATCTGGGAGGAAACCAGAGCACTTGGAGGAAACCCACACATTCATGGGGAGGACGTACAAACTCCTTACAGTCAGTGGAGAAATTGAACCCAATCACTAGCACAGTAAAGGGTTACACTAACTGTCTAGCAACCAGCACCCCTAGAGTAGAGGGGCTTCTGCTGCTCATTATAGAGGGGTGTCTTTTGCTGTGGTGACAGTAGTTGTGCACTTCCCCGGCAGACAAGCCCACTGTTCTGAACATACATTCAGTGGCTACTTCATTAGCTACACCTGATTGTTAGTGTTAATATCTAATCAGCCGATCATGTGGCAGCAACTCAATGCATAAAAGCATCACAGACATGGTCAAGAGGTTCAGTTGTTGTTCAGATCAAACTTCAGAATGGGGAAGAAATTAGATCCACGTGACTTTGACTGTGGAATGATTGTTAGTGCCAGACGGGGTGGTTTGAGTGTCTCAGAAAGTGTTGACCTCCTGGGACTTTCATGCACAACAGTTTCTGGAGGTTACAGAGAACGGTACAAAAAAAAAGCATCCAGTCAGCGGCAGTTCTGTGGGCAGAAGCACCTTGTGAATGACAGAGGTCAGAGGAGAATGGCCAGACTGGTTCAAGCTGACAGGAAGGTGACAGTAACTCAAATTACCATATGTTACAACAGTGGTGTGCAGAAGAACATCTCAAAATGCACAACATGTCAAACCCTGATGTGGATGGGCTACAGCAGTATAGTCCTACCTAGTACCAGAAAGGTTCACCTAATAAAGTGTCAGTCCTGCTGCCGACTGCCTTCAAAGCTCCTCTGTCACTGTCTTCTTGTAGAATTAAACAGCGGGCAAAACAGACACTAAGCTCGAGTGTGTAAGCTGACTTCACTGACATTACAAAAAGGTGCATTCAGGGTGACCAGTGTACCTCTGCCCAGAGGCACAATTGTTCACACCAAATGATAAAGACCAGTTCAAACCAGTCCAAAATGACACCTGGACATTACACACCTGGAATTCAGGAATTCTGGGCAGCGCCTCATCACCACTTCCAAATAAAAATCCGTGGGAATTCTCAGTGGGGAAACTATCGAAACCTTTTTGAAGAATGCACCAGTATGATATAACAATCATCTGCTCCCAATCTACCCCACAGCACGAGGACAACATTGGGCTCAATGTGTATAGGGCAACTTAAATCCAATCTCAGCACAAGCTGCTTTAAGCAGGGTTTATGGTTCCAGGTTCCTGTTGCAACAACAGTGAGGTTGGAGCTGGAAGCTGCCCAGTCAGAAACCCACTTTATATCCCACTTCAGTCTTCAATAGGATGCTGTTCAAAATCTGTGCAAGATCCTTCCCTCAGGTTGGAGAAGAGAACAGCCTGGAATGAAACATTGCTGAGTTTTTTCAGATAAAGCATTGTTTGCTCTCTCCCAGGAAAGTCAAGAAGAAACAGAAGGCAATTTTGCTCCTGAATACTATCATTGTAATACTTTATAAATTAGTTGATTTGTCTGGACAGATGAAGACATGGGGCTGGATTACATTAATCACAAATGGCCATTGCTTCATGTCACTTGAATAAAAGTTTGAATCTGAAAACAGATGGCACTATGGGATTATAAATTCAGTAAAGTATCAAACATCAATATCCATTACAACTGCTGTCAGTTTTATTAGAATAATCTAGGAGCTAATGACCAGTGATCTACCTGTGAGAATGACTAGGGTTCAGATTGCAAGGTGAAAAGATTTCTTGGCTCACTTTGCTGAACACAGCATAGACAATGATCCATACAGTCCATTTCTGTTCCTACACCATCACCAGCAATGCCCTTTCATCAGGCCATAATATCAATTAATCTCAGCTTTGCAAAGTTCAACATATAATACAAAACAACACTATAATAAAGACATTTTATTTTCAACTGTATTTTACAATGGAAGTGAATTACTTTAAAAAACAAACACTTGAGTTGGATAAATGCAGATCACAAGAGACAGTCATACACTGTACAAATGCAACACTCAAATATACAAAAGATTGTTTATTTAAAGGCCTTAATTCTTGAAACTGCTTTTTTTTTGCAAACAATTAGCTATTACTGAAACAGAACTGCACAGCACAGAAGCTACCGAGTGTACAACAGGACACACTGAGTTGTGTTTGGTTAAGTGCTACCCTATACATACGAGTTGTCTCCACCCCACCTCATTATACAAGGAGCCTTCCTATGTGTTATGATAAATCACTCACTCACATTTTTTAAATACTATCACGCTCCAGTTAACCAGAAATTACAGGTTGCTGGTATAACTAGAATCCAATCAATGGCCTGAAACCATCTTATTTTATACAATGTAGGAAGGTTCAATTTGGAGAAATTGGACATTCCAGCAGCATTGTTCATTATACCAGATAATGATGAATACAGCACAAACAGTATTCTTATACACACCTAACAACCAGGAGTGCCCAAACTGGAGTTCTATGGACACATGCAACCTGTTAGCCCCAGTCTGTAGCCTCCAATCCAAGGCAACTTATTACCCTCTTCCCTTACCATTTCACCTTTCTCTAAGTGGCAGCCTATCTCAGTAGAGGATAGATGCCAAATCAGAAAATCAGGATCTGGAGCCACCAGAACTTGCTCAGGGGCCAGTTTTACAGAAGATACACCTGCTGACAACTGCAGCTGAGTGATCAAATAGAGAGCGAATCAGAACACCATGGATCTGTGATCTGAGGAAATCGTTGTGATTTTAGATTCAAACATCACCCTTAACCCCAAACTCGGAGATGCTAGACCCTGCTGGAAGTCATCAGCCAAGACCACATTTAGTGTGTAAATGAAGAGCATGCTGAGAAATCAGGCAGAAATCGATATGACAGCTGCCACCATCATGCCATGCTCTGTTCCAGGTAACAGCTATAAATCCAAGCTCCATCAGAGCAGGTTGTGGATTGAATTCAGGAAACAATCACTGCAGACTGAGAGAGGGTTATAAATTTTTCAGCTGGTTCACTGAAGAGCTTCCAGGAGGATTGCTAACATTACCCAAGCCCCAGTGAAAGCCTGATCCTCAGCTCCTGGGTGAGGCTATGAAACTTGTTGCATGTGCCACAGATGCAGAACATTGATATCAATCACAGAATTAAAACTAGCGCCATGTTTGACCCAGAACTAAAACAATCACATTGAACTGGAGGTGCCCACATAGTAATTGCTGAAATCCTGACTAGGTGTGATAAACAGTGAATAATATTCAGTGATCACTGCAGAGTTTAACCTTCTAAAAACAGATTACACATTGTGAAACAGTGACCTGAATAATTACTATGCACCAATTTACAAAAACACCACACAATATCAATGCCAATCAAACACAACCTTTCACCAAGTATCTGGCGTAAATGAAAACAGTGAAGTATTTCAAGTTATTTAAATTCTGCTGTCAAATAATAAATTACAATGTTTGGCTACTCCGATATAGAGTGATATATTATATCTTAAATAAATCAGAAATCACAGCTTAAATTCAAAGCTAGACTTTGAGTTTGAAATCTAACTTTATAATAAATAGATGTGGCTGACAAATTGATGAAGTTAATTTGCCTTTTGCTTTCACAAACACTGTTAATGCTCAACATGGTATAAAATTTAATAGTTAAAACTATGCTGTATAATTGAAATGCAGCTTTTATTTTGAAAATCTGAAAGACTCAATTGGTTTATGTAAAATACAAAATAATAGGAAAATCAATTTTCAACAATGAGGCATGTTACAAACTCACTGAAAACTTAGAGGTACTTCACATAGAAACCCACAGTAAGTTACAAACTACAGCTACAATTATGGCAAAACAAGTCTTTAATTACTTCAACTGAGGGAAAGGGCAGGGTTCTAAAGACCACACAGCCTCTGGAAGCACTGCTACCCCAACACTGTCCCAATTCTCCCCCATCAGCTTGGTGACAATTAACAAAAAAATCTGCTGATGCTGGAAGTATAAAACAAGCAAATGCTGGAAACACTTAGCAGGTCCTGCAGCGTCTGTGGGAAGAGAAACAGAGACAGTGTTAGGGTCAAAGGCCCTCTATCAGAAGCAGGAAAGGGTCCCCTTCCACTGATGTACCTTGGCCTGTCAACTATTTCCTGCATTGCGGTTCCTGTTTCAGACCCTGGTGACCAGTCTGGATGTTAATATCTCCTATTCACTAACACATCTGAGTGCTACACTCCTCCAATTCCAGCCCATTTATCATCCCTGTACTGCACTGTCCACCACTGGCAGCCAATCATTCAATGGCCTGCAATAAATTCTGGGGTTCTGTCTCTGAATGTTTCTGTCTGTCTTTTTTGTTATCTACACTAATATCTGGCTTTACGACTTGATCAGACAAAATCATTGATGTGAAGAGCACTGGGCCATTTGAAAACAGTAAAAGGTGCACAGCCACCCACACATCAACATCCGCAACTTACCCACACTTGAGCCAGACTCTACTCCACCCCACAGCAAGACCCTGCCTCACATCCACACAAACATCCAGATCCTGCCTCATAGACTGGACCACCTTACATCCAGCCACAGCTAGTGGGGAACAAGTCCATAGTGAGGATGTTGCCAGGACTGGGAGGTGCTGGGCAAGCAGTACAGCCCAATGAGAAACTTCTCTGTGTTACACCAAGTGAAAGCCCCTCCCAGCAGGAATGGCAGGTAGTCCCCCACTTCCCATTTCCAACCAAGGAAGAAAATACTTGTTGCTCAGCCTAAACTAATGTCCCTGAAACAAATCACCGCAGCACGCAGGTTGAAACAAGAAATCACTCCCACCATCTTCACCACCGGGCCTCAGACTTAATAGACAGAAGAGGGCAATATCTGAGCATGAACAGCGCAGCTGAACTTTCCATTAAGCAACTGCATTTGCTGGTCTTAGAAGTACCACATGCAAGCAGCCTAGGGGAATAGAAGACCATACACATTTCTGAGCACCACCACTGACCAAATACAGCCCATGTACTTGCCTAGGCTACTCCCAACAGCACCTTCCAAACCTGCAATACCTCCTGTCCAGACAAAGGGCTTCAGGTACATAGGAGTGCTGCCCTCTTCACACTGCACAACATCCTGATTTGGAACTTTAAGCGTTGGGTCCAAATTGTGAAACCACCTCTCTGGCACCACAGCCACAGCTGGTCAAGGAGAATCCTCACCACCACTGCCTCACAGAAGGTTGATGCTGACCTTTTCGGTAACAAATTTAGATCGACATTGGCAGATGTCAAGTTGAAGTAGATCAGCTTTCACCACAGATCTGCTGGAACTGCAAGCAGAACTTAGTGCTTCCCTGAGAGGTCAATTCCATCCAAGAACACCATCAAAAAGCAGCCTCAATACACAAGTGCTTAACCCTTCCTCCCACAGTCATTACCCAAACAGCTTCAGTCTGAAGTGTTACACCATCACTCCCAAGGCTTCTGTTTACCCTCTCCAAGCTGCAGCCAGAGTCCTCTCACTATGAAGCACACTAGGTGGTGTGGCAATGTTTAAGACAGTATTGCAAGTGCTGTCCCTTTGATGCGCATGGCTTGCTGTGGTCGTCTCCCTGTACAAATCTCAGCTCCCCAAGAATCTCAGACCCTTGACATTCATCTCTACACCAAGCACTGGGCTTCATCACCCTTGCATAATTCTGACAGGGAAACAATTCCAGGTCAATCTCTGCTTCTAAGTGCAAATGAAGCCCTGCACTGAAGTGCAAGGTCACAGAATTTAGCCGGTACTTCAAGTGTTTCATGGTCAAACATTTTATCGAGAGCTTCTCATATCTTACACTCCAGACAAGCTAAGTTTTACTTTACCCCAGGACTCCACACTACCACCCTCTGCTCAATGACCCTGCACATCTGATTTTTAAACGTTAAACAGTATAAAGCAACCACTCAATCAAAACACAACTACTGCCAAAATATTTTTGATGAGAAATAACTGACTATTCTGATGAGACATAACTGACTATCAACAAGAGCAGAAAGCACAACGTCAAATGAAAACAGCCAACGGAACAGATGCAAAGGAATGCAATGAATATCATCTTGGACCTGCTAGGTATCTGCCAAGTTTGGCACATGCCAAGACCGCAATTGAACTCAATAATTCTGGTTCTACTGAGCCTCTAAATTCAAATACTTGTTTCTGTGAGCTCTATACCCCATCCAGCAGCAGAACTTATGTTCCTCTCTGGCATTCAGTTACCAAGGACCAACATTCACCCTGCAGCACCTGCTGCATGGATGACTAAGTCACACAAAGCAGCATTCTATCAACCAGCTATCTGAACATGAACTCCCCTCCAACTCCCATCCAGAAACCACACCCACAGGAAGGTTGGTGGCTACCCATAACCAGCAGGACTCTGGTCAGTGAACTGCCCCTGGGTCAAGGTAATGAAGTCAATTGCAGCCCCAGCTCGGTCAGCAGCCTGTGTTGAGGTCTGCTAACCACAGAGTGAGTGCTCCTATACTGCCTGACTCATTAGCACCAAGGACAGGGAGATGAGAAACAGGAGCCTTGGATAGAACAGCCAAAGTATCTGGCTTTGACACATTAACATTTTGGTACAGTACAGTAGGGAAACATAAAACAGCCAAATTTATACAAGCAACTCTTACAAACTGGAGCTCTTAGTTCTGGTGAGAAATATACGAACAGCAGCTTTTACGAGAGGTTGAGGCCGTTCGGTAACTGTGGGCCAGCCATATACTGTCATAATCAGAATCCTCGGACAGGTCAGCAGGTTCGAGGCGGGAGAGGCTGCTGCGGCGAGCCGAGTCCAGGCTTGACAGGTCATCGTCACTCAGGACATGATTGTGCATCAAGTCAGTCCCCTGCCATGCTAGGGTGGTTTATAGGAAATGACAGGTACATATGAGGGCAGGGGAGGGGTCAGGGCAATGGAGAAACAAAGGAACCAATCCAAAGGTGAAATTAAAGCAAAAGTGGAGTGAAGACAAGGAGAGAAAACACAGTGTTAGGCAGTGACTAAGGTTCAGCTTCACCAGCAAGGTTAGATTCAGAATTGAGATTATGCGATGATTATAAAAGGCCTTTGATAAATTGGAGAGCATTAAATAACTACAGGTTAGAGGCCTCAAAAGTTAAAAGTAAATTTATTAGCAAAGTACATATATGTCACCATACAAAAACCTAAGATTCATTTTCTTGCAGGCATACTCAATAAATCCAATAACCATAACAGAATCAATGAAAGGCTGCACCAACTGGGCAAACAACCAGTGTGCAAAAGACAACAAACAATACAAAAAGGAGGAAATTAATAAATAAAGAAGCAATAAATATCCAGAACATGAAATGAAGAGTCCTTGAAAATGAGTCCAGAGGTTGTGGGAACATTCTAGTGATGGGTCAAGAAAAGTTAAGTGAAGTTATCATCTTTGGTTCAAGAGACTGATGGCTGAGGGATAATAACGCTTCCTGAACCTGGTGCTGCAGGTCCTAAGGTTCCTGTACCTTCTTTCTGATGGTAGCAGCAAGAAGAGAGCCTGAGCTGGGTGGTGGGTGTCCCTGATGATAAATGTTGCTTTCCTACAATAACACTCCGTGTAGATATGCTTAGTGATGGACTGAACCACATCCACTACTTTATGTAGGATTTTCTATTGAAGGGCATTGGTGTTTCCGTAGCAAACTGTGATGCAGCCAGCCTTCACCCCCAGCAGTGAGTCACAGAACCAGGAGCTCAGTGCAGTCTCCCACAGCCCTGACTCGTGGTGGGAACTTGGAGCCAGCAAATTTCTTCCTTACAAACCAAACATTCTCCATATGATTCCCACATTAGCTCACAGAGCACCACGCTAACACAAACACAGAGGTCAGCACAAGTCTAAGTAATGTCAAGGAAATAGAAGAAAGTTGATGCTGTGCTTCAGGTCCATGGACTGCAGCAACCACTCTAGGTTCGTAGGTCAGTGCTTTGTGAAGCTGATGGGAAATGAGTATTAGTAAGGACATCAATAGATAAAACACTGATTATAGTAAGCAGAGTTTACAAAAAGCAAACCTGACATTAAACCCTCTGCTCAATTTACGAGGGGTGATTGATAAGTTTGTGGCCTAAGGTAGAAGGAGACAATTTTAGAAAACGTAGCACATTTATTTTTCAACGTAGTCCCCTCCTACATGTACACACTTACTCCAGCGGTCGTGGAGCATACGGATCCCTTCTTTGTAGAAATGGTCCACAGCAGGGGTGATTGATAAGTTTGTGGCCTAAGGTAGAAGGAGATGAGTTATTAACTTCAAACTTTCTGCATTATCTCTCAAAGAGTTGAAGTGCACGTGCATGTAACAAGAGTGTCTTGGACCTCCAGGTAATCCACAGCAGGGGTGATTGATACGTTCGTGGCCTTGGGTAGAAGGAGATGAGTTATACAGCTCTTGTTACATGCACGTGCGGTTCAACTCTGAGTGAAAACGCAGTAAGTTTTAAGTTAATAACTCATCTGCTTCTACCTTAGGCCACGAACTTATCAATCGCCCCTGCTGTGGACCACTTTCTGCAGGTCCAAGACGCCGACTTCTACAAAGAAGGGATCCGTATGCTCCACGACCGCTGGACTAAGTGTGTAAATGTAGGAAAACTAAATATGCTAGGTTTTCTGAAATTGACTCCTTCTACCTCAGGCCACAAACTTATCAATCACCCCTTGTATGTTCCTCAACAGGCACCACATCGATATCCTGCATAATTAAGGATTTCACTTTGCCATTGACTTCGAAAAGTTAATTTCACTCAAAGTGACATGATAGGAGTGACGGGAACCAGCAGGTAGCCCCAGGTTTACTGAGCAAGTGCAGTTAAAGGGGCAGGAGCATCTGGGGGCCCACAGCACGGACCAATTGAAGACCAGAGTTTGAATGACTCATTGGTAGGACGTGAGTAACAGAGGCAGAGAAGATGACAGGGAGCTGGCACATTGAACCATTGATGGCACTCCTACAGCATTATTGGGAATGGATATCATGATTTAGATCAAATCCGACAAAAGAGTGGCATGTACCTATAATTCTCAGTCAGAGTGGTATGTGAATTATAAGGGAAGCTCAGGTAGTTGGGCCCTTGTGTGTCCCACTGCCCTCTTTCTTGCAGCTGGAACAGCATACAGGATTGCGAGATGCTGTTAAGTAAGTGTGCAGAGTGCCTATCGAGTAAGCCGTACTTACATCAAGCTTCTTGGGTGTGTTATAAACCCCCTAGGCTTCATTTTTTCTGTGGACTTTCACTTTAAAACGCCGAGAGAATGAGACTGACCTTTGGGACACTGTTGGATTTCTACTGACTACAAAATTGCTTGGTTACTATGGTGAGAGAGGTGGAGTTGTTTGATGGACAATGAATGTTTATGGTTTCTCGTGGCTTGTTTTGAATAAGCAAGGTCAGATGATCCTCTTACAGACACACACAATTCAGTCGAGATGGTTTCGATCAATGAAAGACACCAGTGAGTGGGATCACTGGTTTAAACTTCCAGTAGCCCAAAAGGGGTGAGTTGAGATCGATCCAGAGTATTGATAAACAACTCTCACAAAGTATTGCATCTAGAAGAAGTTGGCAGAGAGGAGGGGAGAGGAAGGTTTGAAACAGAAAGAAACCTAGTGACAAAGAGATTACTGTTTGGACTCTCCAAGTAGCCTGTAAGGGTGAGTTTCATTCCATTCGGATACGAGTGTGAGATTGTCACATAGTTAATCCACAGGAGTGGGTTCTCTGGTGAGGGGAAAACCTTTGTGAATACGTGTGTGTTTACCCATTGTCTGGGTGTGGTAGTTCACTGAGAAAGGCAAATCACTGTTGGAGTTATTTCGTATGTCATGAAAGTGGATACGTGGTTATCACGTTGTGTGTTTGGGGTAACCGTGTGGAACCTACCGGTGTGTCGACCCTGGCCTGGGTGGTGGTTCCCTTTGCGATAAGCTACTGTTGGTGATGCCTTCTCACAACACTCGCCTTTGGATTACAAACATCTCGCATTAATTAACCTGAGGATTGAACTGAACTTTCTTACATACCATCGTAAGATTGTAACTCTTGCCACCTGAGCTTGAATAAGTTTGGGAACTTCATCTATACACCTATATATGCATAATCCTGCTAACTTTTGATCACCTGGTTAAGTTACTATATTTAGTAGCTACTAACAAAGATAGTGGATTTTAACATCAAAAACAGACTCAAGGTGGGTTCTATTGTTGCTGATACTGTTAGTGTTGCTTGCATATAACCGGTACTTTCCTCAGGGTTGCATGTACCTAACAGGTGATATTGGTCACACTCACTGAGGAAAGTAGAGAGCATTTCACCACACTCCTGATTTGCCCCTGCTGGTAGGAGCAAGGATGTAAGGAGTTAGACAGTTAGTCACCTCTACAAGATTCCCAACCTGTATCCTTCACTTTGTGGCCATGCTATATATGTAGTTGCTAAAGTTTCTGGTCATGGTAACCTGCCCAGAATAGTGAGGTTGGTGCAGGGGAAGTCACCACTGGTAATACCCAGGGATGAAGGTAGATAGTTGACAGGGTAGCCTCAAAGTTGATGGCATAAATTTTAATTTCTCCTCCCCCCAACCCACTCTTTATTACATTCCCCATTCAGTTACCCTCCTACCCCTTCTCTTCACCTGCCGATTATCTGGTTTCCTTCCTCCTATGGTCCGTTCTCCCCTCCTATTAGATTCCTCCTTCTTCAGCCCTTTACCTCTTCCACCTATCTCCTCCCTTCTTCACTCCATCTCCCCTGCCCACTCACTTTCCCCATCACCTGGTCTATCTATCACCTGCAACCTTGTATTCCTTTCCTTCCACCCACCTTCTTGTCCTGGCTTCTGCCCCCTTCCTTTCGAGTCCTGATGAAGGGCCTTAGCCTTTCCAGTCGACTGCATATTCCCCTCTATTGATGCTGCCTGACCCACTGAGTTCCTCCAGCATTATGCATGTTCATCAAGATTTCCAGCATCCGTAGAATCTCTTGTGTTAAAGACAGCTAACGGCTCCTGATAGGAGTCACTACACAGAATTTGTGTAGTTAAAAAGTTTATTGCCACTGTCAACCTAAGCCTGAATGCTGTTAAAAGTCTTCCCACAGGTTGCCCGTGACCTCCACAACCAGTCAACCTTAATTAGAAAATGCACCACAGAAACAGCCCATAGTGCCCCATCCAGTTCACACTGGTATTTATCCTAAGAGGAACAACCTAACTCTACTTTACCTACTTCTTCCCATATTCCCCTTTGTTTAAACTTCTTCAAATCTGTTCCTGTTCCTGTCTCGTGTCATTTACCAACTCTGCTCATATTTTCACAACTATACATAAAACTATCCTGAACTCTAACCACAATCTACCTACTCTCTTCCTTTATTCACACCGAATTGAAAACCTCTACAAAAACACCTCAACCTCTTAATGAAAACACTCTGGAGTTGGTCACTGTTTAACCAGGATTCAATTTCTACCACTAAATGTATGCGATGTAATTGAAATACTCAGCAGATCCTTCAGCATCTCCAGCAGGGGAAAGCAGAATTGATGCTTCAGACCGATGACTTTACAGGAGAACTGTGAAGTAGTAACACTATGCTGCACCGATGGAGAGATACAGAGAAGGCCAAGTGTGAGGGCAGAGACCAAGAAACTGAATGGCATGAGGGGTGTGTGGTCAGCAGGGGGGAAGAAGGCTTGTTAACCATAGTTGTCTGTACAGAGGGAGATGAATGAAAACAGTGTTGCAAATGACACTGGAACTGTGAGACTTTCTGGAAATCTGAAACAACTTCAGAGAATGCCGGTAAATCTGAGCAGGTCAGGCAGCATCTCTGCAGAGGGAAACAGAGTTGCTGACCAAACACCAGAATCAACCAAGTCTGCTACAAAGACTGATTATCTAAAACTGGCTGAATCAAAGTCACAGTGGATACAAGATACACCTACACTGACCTTCATTGGAAGAATGTGCAAGCTCAAACAGGGAATTCACAATGAGAAATAATGTTCTGCCCTCGGGGACTAATTAAAGGTATTTGGTAAAGCAA
Source organism: Mobula hypostoma (assembly GCF_963921235.1). NCBI lineage: Eukaryota > Metazoa > Chordata > Chondrichthyes > Myliobatiformes > Myliobatidae > Mobula > Mobula hypostoma. The sequence goes on from NC_086101.1 coordinate 33,452,900, forward strand.
TCACTCAATCTGTATTTGGGTTTGAGTTTGCAAAAGTAACATCAATCCACCGGTGTAATCCTAAACTCTGGCTGTCCATTACGTTAATCCTCTACCCACTGTTACTCTGATCTGTTTTTTTGGATTTTACACTGTTACAATGAAACCCAACATAAGCTTAAGGGCCAACACCCTTTCTCTGACAGCACATTCCAGTCCTCACAACTCAGTAACACATTCAACCACGTTCAGAGAACCAGCCCTTCCAATTTTGATCAGTTCTGATCAAGGTCATTGACTTGACATGTTACAAACTGCTGGAGGAACTCAGCAGGTTGAACAGCATCTAGTTGGGTGGAAGATGCAGAGGGAACCTTGCCCCAACTTCATTACAGATGTCCAGTGTCTATACACATCTCATCACTAAGGTCCCACATCTTTCTGCAACAAAGATCCAACCAATTCCCCTCACCAACACTGACTCTGAACAATTTCTCCTGATTCATTTCATGTCCTACAAATTAAAGGTGTAGCCTCTGGAACCTGTATGGGCCCCAGCTATGTCTATCAATTCCTGTTCAAAATCTTTTTCGGTACTACTCCCCAACTCACTCTCCATTACAGCAATGACTACACCAATTTTATCTCTGCTACCAGCCTCCACATTGAGCTGAGGACAAGGGCCTGTGTTCCAGCCCAAACATTGACAATTCATTTCTCCCCACTATCCCTCCAGCAGGTTGCTTGGTGCTCCAGATTCCAGCAGTGTCCAACTTCACACATTAATTCTGCTTCCCCTACATAGACACTACTTGACTGAGTATTTCCGGAACCATTCTTATTTCAGATTGTAAGTATCTGCAGTATTTTGTCTTCATCTCCTTTTACATCTCCCCCCAGAAAGATCAGTTGAGAATATTAAGGTTTAATGACCTCAGCCAATACAACCACCCCTTGATCATTCAATCTCTCTGGAGCTCCACCCTATTTAAGATGCTTCCTTTCTTTTCATCAACTTGCCCAAGGAAGTTTTATTTTTAACTATTCTCTGATGGAAGAACACAGACCTGAACTGTTGACTCTTATTTCACTCGTCACAGACGCTCGTGTGCCTAACAAATATTCCCAATATTTTCTTCTTTTTGCTCACATTACCAACACATGCAGGGTTTTATTTGCTTTATGACAAGCAGCACTTCACAAATACATCAGAAATTACCAAAGAAATCATGTAGATTAGAAATCGATAACTTAAATAGGATAAATTAGGCTGAAGACTTAAATTAGGGTGTGCACTTAACACAGGAAGTGTGGTAGCAAACACTGCACTAGCAAATCTGTACATTGCTGGTAACCTGCAACTGGACATCGTGCTCTATGGGTTGGGATTACTGAAAATGGTATCAAGCAGATATTTGCAATACCTACTGAGAAAACAAAAGGTCATCTGTCTGCAGCATCAACTCTCTTCCTCCCTTGACAGATGGCCCTGATATGCTGAGTATTTTCTAGCATTCCTTCAGTAAAGGGGCGTGGGGAATTTTTTAAAAGATATTTCAAGAAGGGCATCAAAGCAGGAGAACGGAGTTGAGAGGGATAATAAATCAGCCATGATAGAATGGCTGAACAGACTTAATAGACCAAATAGCCTAATTCTGCTCCTCTGTCGTATAGTCTCATGTGTTATCACTGGCCAAGAAATGTTATTGCCCATACTTAACTATCCTTAAAGGTGGTAATGAGCTGCCTTCTTGAATCACTGCTATCTCTACAAGTACCTTCATCTTGCCCACTCCATATTATTCTACTTGCCTGGAATGCAATTAAACAGCCCATGTATTTAAACAAAAATACTCACAGTCAACACACCATGGATCTTGGCCTCAATCTAAGATAATAAACAGAATCAAAAAAAAATGTTTCTCTTCGATTGACCTTTAATCACTAATATTTAATGCCCAGCCCAGTTGATTGTGATGACACATGGTAGTCCTTCACAAGCACAGTAAAATGTGGAACTCTCCCCAGGGAAGCAGTAGACTCTGCGACGCAGTATAGTTTACAGAAGTTGTGTGGACATTCATTGGGTGAGGGGCAGGATTGGATTAAGTCAAAGCAAAAAGGCAGAATCCAGCCAAATAAAGGGGATGCGCTCAAAGGTCTTAGAGGCTCCTCCTATTTCTGGATTATTTTACCGTCTATCACAATATTACAGTGCTACAATTACAAGTTAAAGGCAATCCTTTAATCATTCAGTTATTAAGCGACCTGTGACTTTGATTTATAAATGACCGACCACAGCAATGGTCATTATTTTAGTCATTGAATCTTAAACTGAAACAGACTTCAGATACTTGGGAAAGGCATTATAATGATTTAGTAAGTTAACACCAAGATTCAAAATGCAAGGATCTCTGTGCAATCTTTGCTGAAGCATCACACTAGTCTCTCATTGAACTTCAAAACTGATTCTTTAAACTTAATGCTGTGAAACAAGAGGCCACTCCTTCTGGGAATAGAACCAGCATTCACAGTAAATGGAAACATGACCATTTGGCTTCAAAATATAATACATAATAATTCCTCTAATATCCATTCTGACTTTGTATCTGACAGTAACTATACAAACTGTATAGTAACAATGAAAGATACCATTTCTTCCATGGGAATTACGTGAAAAAAGAACTTAATCCACATTTGCTCTTGCTTCTATATACAAAAAAATCAATTACTAACACACTACTTTGAAAATTCTACAACACCTCACAAATACAAAGCTGCAAACATCCAACAGGCAGGCAGCAATGAGATGAAATGTTAAGCACTCCAGATGCTGCCTGACCTGCTCAGTACATTACCATTTATAGATTCCTTCCCTGTTTTGCTTTGGAACAGATTTTAGACATTGATACAAAATTATAAAGATGCTGAATGCTTAAAAATGCAGCTCTGATTCTAAACGTTAATTGGTTTGAAATTAAGGTATGTATTGAAGTGAAAGGTCATCACTTACTTGAGTTCAGAGTCTGACGGGTTTTGGCACTAGTGCAGTAAGCTTCAATAACTTTCAATATTTGTGCATCTTCTTCAAGAGCTGCTGTGCCTGGGTAATAAAGATAAAACCCTGGTAGAAGACAAGTCACAAAACACAAACATTGGATTGATGACACTAATGTTTTCTGGGCTTCCAAATAACTACAGATTCAAAATCTCAAATAATAGATTTGCCGGCCAGCCTGAGCTTTGAGCAGCTTGCTGACTGTGATCCTAGTACAAGGCACATTGGGCTACAATATCAAACTAGAAGCTGATTACTTCTTTCTACTCAATCCATTTTGTTGACACTGAAGCTGCCGATAGCACAAAATGTCTTATCAGAAGTTACACAGTGTCACCCACAGCTAAACTAGCTACCAAGTCTAATGGAGACACCACTTTTTCCCCTTATTAGGGAGAGAGCGAGCCTGTGTTATGTCGAATTACCAGGTGAACAAGTAGTCTCATGAAATGTACCTATTGAAACCTATTGGTTACAACCTAACGGATACCTGTGTGCCAGCATTGACCAAGAACAATACTGATTCAGTGAAGCCTGCCTCCCTTATGTGAAGCACAGATCTTTGAATGCTCTCTCTACCCTCAAATTAAACAAGATCTAATTCCAAACCAATATTGCAAAGACCTGTAGAACCCTAACCACATCCAATTCTGAACCATCAACCCACTGTTGGAGGAATGTGACAAAGAAACGGGTTGTTCTTCCTCCTTCTGGTGAACTAGCATTTCTGTTCCTTTACCCATATATCCTACCTCAACTTCCCTTGCCTCTGACGTCCCCATCATCTGACAATAGTTCAATCAGGTCAAAACACACCAGGAAGTTTCCTCCCTACAGATCATATTCAGAAATCATTGACACTGACCACATCGGCAAGCAGCTGAAGCCATAGTGACTCCCTCCTCAGCATACTGACTCAGAAAATGTTGAACACATCCTTCTCCACACAATTTCTTGTTGAACAGAGTTCTAAGGCATGGAGGGGTTGCTATGGACAAAAAAATCACATCCAATGCTCTTTTCTGATTAGAAAACAAACTCTGTCCCTCAAGTCATTAGTTTCAGTGACCAAACACATTAGGCATTGAGTAATGTCATGTTAAACTATGTTGCTTGCAAAGTTAAAGTAGACATGATGTGATCCAGCTCTTTTTGCTTTAGAGAACTAAAATCTTCCAGGCTTTTACCAACTGCTCACCTCGAGCTGGCCAAGGGGCAATGTAAGTATAATCCAAACCAGAAGAATGAAGGTGATACAGTCAGCTGAGAGAAGTAAAGAATATGGCAGAGACAGTCAACATACTTTTCCTCAGTGCAAACTCCTCATCAGAGGGTTTCCTCTCTGGTTTCCGTTTGGGAAGCAGCTTCTTCATGGTTTTAGGGCTCCTGCTGAGGTCCTGCACAAAAACAACACAAAATATGCCATCAGCCATTGCACTGCCTCTAAACCTGAGGTGGATGAGCTGCCCTGGTAAGCCAGATTGATATAATTAGTGAGAGGTCCAGGGGCACTGAGGAGGCAAAGACAGTAGAAACATCTACAAGTATGCTCCACATCAAAGAAAGTGTCAGAGGCTTTTACACAATGGGACAAGTATCATGGTGCCTGGGTAAGTCAGGATATTGTATACCTCAGGCTGGGGGGTGGGGGCTGTGGGGCCAAAGGAAAATGCAACAGCCTCAGTTAGATACAGCAACTCTGTATTCTCCAGAGCCTAACACATACCATATAGGACAACTAAACACATGCACCAAATTGAAGAATCATATCAGAATGCAGCCAAAGTAAAGACCAACCTCCTTGTAACAAAGAGCGGCAGAAGGTTTCAATGGGGCTGCTGGCCGGAGGCAACTCAAGGTCCACGGCTTTGGCATCTTGGGGGGTTCCAGAGGTCCCCAGCTCAGCGTGCTGTGGGATGTCCCATGCAGGGAAGGATGAGGAAGGGTATGGTAGGGTGGAGTCACGGAGATCGGATACCCATCAGAATGCTTGTTGAGTGGCGTCACAGGGTGCAATGGAAGCTGAATATGGAACACAATAAGTACATTAGTTCTTCAATTGGAAGAAGTCAGCTTTTATTAACATGATTCGAAAACGACTCAACCCGTGATGGTACAGGATCTGCATGAATATCCAATGTCTCACACAACCAGCAAACAAAACAAGTGCCCTGATGTGAGACTGAGCTCTGAGACTGAGTCAATGGAGCAAGTGAAAGGTAGGACTGTGACATTAGCAGGAATGGCTTTCTGCCCACAAAATACAGTTCCACAATATCCAAAACAGTTTGAGGAAGACAGAGGGGGATATATGGGTTTGCCAAGTTCAGGTGCCTGAATGACTGGATGCATAGAAAAAGAGGAAAGGCAAAAAATAAGTGAAGATGACATAAGTATTTGGATAGACAGAGACTGATTAGGGACAGTCAACAGGGCTGTGTGTATGCAGGTTGGGTCTAACCAATCTGAAGTTTTTTAAGAAAGTTACCAGGAAATTGATGAAGAAAAGGTGGTAGATGTAGTCTACATGGACTTTTGCAAGGCTTTTGACAAGGTCCATACTGGAGGTTGGTCAAGAAGGTTCAGTCGCTCGGCATTCAGGACGAGGTAGTAGTAAATTGGATTAGACATTTACTTTGTGGGAGAAAGCAGGGAGTGGTAGTAGATGGTTGCCTCTCTGACTGGATGTGCAGTTCTGGTCAACTACCTACAGGAAAGATATCAATAAGGTTGGAAGAGTACAGAAAAAAAATTACAATGATGTTGCCAGGACACTGCCAAAGACGAGAGTTAAAGGGAAAAGATGAATATGTTAGGACTTTATTTTCTGAGTGTAGGAGAATGAGGGGAGATTTGATAGAAGTATAAAATTATGAGGGGTATAGATAGGGTAAATGCAAGCAGACTTTTTCTCACTGAGGTTGGGCAAGACGACAACTAGATATCATGGACTAAGGGTGAAAAGTGAAATGTTTCGGAGAACATGAAGGCGAACTTCTTCACTCAGAGGGTGGTGATAGTGTGGAATGAGCTGCCAACGGAAGTGGGGGATACAGGTTCAATTTCAACATTTGAGAAATTTGGATTGATACATAGATAGGAGAGCTATAAAGGCCTATGCTCCCAGTGCAGGTCAATGGGACTAGGGAGAATAAGAGTTCAGCACTGACTAGATGGGTCAAAGAGCCTGTTTCTGTAGTGTAGTGCTTTATAACTCTATACAGAAAATGAAGCGGGTGTAGGGGTAAAAGGAAATTCATAAAGTTCAGAGAAGGCAGATAAAAATAAGCATTTTAAAATTACATACAGAGCAAGAGGATAACCAAGTATTGAGTATATCAGAGACTCAAAAAGCAACCTGGTGTACAGGCAACAGAGATGGGTAAGATTTTTAATGAATACCAAAAGAGATAGATGATATTGACATTGTGGTTGAGGAGGAAGTGCGTGAAATATTGGATTGATAAACATAACAGACAAATATCAAGGGATTTAGCAGCATTTGGAAGTAGATAAATCACCAGGACTAGACAAATATAGATATTCCTCCCATCACTTTCCTAGCCTCCTGTGATATCAGAATGGCACCAGAGGAGCAGAGCACTGCTAACATTACAACATGGTTTCAAAAGACAAAAGGTATAAACCATGTAACTGTAAGTGAATCAGTTGAATTTTGGTGACAGGCTGTGAGGGGCTGAATAAATGTTTGTTTAGAAAGGCACAGATTAACTCAGCCAGTACAGCAGAGATAACTACACTATATAATACTGGCAACTAAGTCAGTTTTGTTTGAGAGACAGCAAAGAGAGTCAATAGGGCAGTAGATCGATGGAGTCCAAACAGACCCTAACCAGGTTGTTCACCAGGTCCTTAAAAGGCATGCTGTTCATAAAACACACACAAACACAGAAAGCTCACGGGATCCAAGAAAGAGCAGCTGGAGCAAAGCATGAGAGGCAAGTACTGGAGGATAATGCCGGACAGGTGTTTTAGTGGTTGCTGAGGTTCCACAGGTTCCTTCTACCTGTAGCACTTAGTAACAAGTCAAACTAAACATGTCATAAAGGAGAACAGCAGCAGATGCTTGAAGTCAGAAATAAAACCAGTACTGGAAATGCTCGGCAGATCAGACAGCTCTTTGCTACTGTGAAGCCATTGGAGATGTTGCCAAGACTTTGAAAAGATTCCATAAGACATAGGAGCCGAACTAGGCCACTCAGGCCATCGAGTCTGCTCCACCATCCCATCATAGTCATAATCATAGTCATACTTATACTTTATTGATCCTGGGAGAAATTGGTTTTCGTTACAGTTGCACCATAAATAATAAATAGTAATAGAACCATAAATAGTTAAATAGTAGTACCTAAATTATGCCAGTAAATTATGAAATAAGTCCAGGAACAGCCTATTGGATCAGGGTGTCTGACCCTCCAAGGGAGGAGTTGTAAAATTTGATGGCCACAGGCAGGAATGACTTCCTCTGACGCTCTGTGCTGCATCTCGGTGGAATGAGTCTCTGGCTGAATGTACTCCTGTGCCCACCCAGTACATTATGTAGTGGATGGGAAACATTGATCAAGATGGCATGCAACTTAGACAGCATCCTCTTTTCAGACACCACCGTGAGAGAGTCCAGTTCCATCCCCACAACATCATTGGCCTTACGGATGAGTTTGTTGATTCCGTTGCTGTCTGCTACCCTCAGCCTGCTGCCCCAGCACACAACAGCAGACATGATAGCACTGGCCACCACAGACTCGTAGAACATCCTCAGCATCGTCCGGCAGATGTTAAAGGACCTCAGTCTCCTCAGGAAATAGAGACGTCTCTGACCCTTCTTGTAGACAGCCTCAGTGTTCTTTGACCAGTCCAGTTTATTGTCAATTCATATCCCCATGTATCTGTAATCCTCCACCATGTCCACATTGACCCCCTGGATAGAAACAGGGGTCACCGGTACCTTAGCTCTCCTCAGGTCTACCACCAGCTCCTTAGTCTTTTTCACATTAAGCTGCAGATAATTCTGCTCACACCATGTGACAAAGTTTCCTACCGTAGCCCTGTACTCAGCCTCATCTCCCTTGCTGATGCATCCAACTATGGCAGAGTCATCCGAAAACTTCTGAAGATGACAAGACTCTGTGCAGTAGTCATGGCTGATCTAGGATCCCACTCAACCCCATACACCTGCCTTCTCACATCCTTTGATGCTCTGACCGATCAGGAAACTATCAACTTCCGCCTTAAGTACAGGTGTCCCCCGCTTTTCGAACGTTCGCCTTACGAAACCTCACTGTTACGAAAGACCTACATTAGTACTCTGTTTTCGCTTTCAGAAGGTGTTTTCACTGTTATGAAAAAAAAAGCAGCGCACAATAAAAGGCAGCGCACGCCCCGAGCAGCCGCTCTCCCCTGGATTCGGAACGGCATTGCTTAAACACATGCCTCTGAGCAGCCGTTTGCAAGATGAGTTCTATGGTATCGGAAAAGCCTGAAAGAGCTCGTAAGGGTGTTACATTTAGCGTAAAACTAGACATAATTAAGCATTTTGATTGTGGTGAACGAAGTAAGGACAAAGTGAGTTTGGCTTGTGGAAGTTGACGAACATGATGTTGAAGAAGTTTTGGCATCCCATGACCAAGATCTGATAGATGAAGAGCTGATGCAATTGGAAGAAAAAAGATAACAATCGAAACCGAATGCAATAGCGAACTGAACGCGAAGCAACTGCGTGAGATTTTCGCTGCAATGATAAAGTACAACTTTAATTTTGAAAGGGTACGTAGGTTTAGGGGATATTTGCAAGATGGTTTGAGTCCTTACAAAGAACTGTGTGATAGAAAAATGCACGAGGCTCAGCAGTCAAGCAAGCCTTCCACATCAGCCACAGCAGACGACGAACATCGACCTTCGACATCGAGGCAGGCAGTCATAGGAGATGAGCTGCCTGCTCTAATGGAAACAGACGACAAGATGACACCCCAGTGTCCCACCACCCCAAACCCCAGGCCACGGACAGATACCGATTCGCGGAGAATGCAGCGGTAGCTGGGAGGCACACAGCACATCTTTAAGAAAAAAGCCGAAATAAACCTGTTAATTAATTAGGTGCCGCCTGACACGTAATTGTCGGCCCAGATCAGAGACGACGCAATCGGAAATCAGCACTGACCTGGGCCAACAATTACATGCCAGGCAGCACCTAATTAATGAGCATGTTTGTTTCGGCTTTTTTCTTAAGGATGTGCTGTGCGCCTCCCGGCTACCGCTGCACGCCTGCATGCTTCGCGGCAATGTATCGGTCAGCGGCCCGGAGGGTGGAGGTCACTGCACCACCCAACCTGTGACGACTCCGTCTAACACACCATCATCAGTGTGCTCAGCGCTGACCCAATTCTGGTAAGTGATACTACACTGTACATACATTATTTCTACTTTATATTGGCTGTGTATTTTTACGTGTTATTTGGTATGATTTGGCAGCTTCATAGCTTAAAGGTTACTGGAGAGCGCTTGAACCGTGTTTTTGCCAAAAGCGCTTGCGTGAGATTTTCTGGCGACGGCACTTGCGCGAGATTTTCAGTACAGAGAACAGTGCAGTAATGATTGTGGAAAAGTATTTCTACTTTATATAGGCTGTGTATTTATCATATCATTCCTGCTTTTACTATATGTTACTGTTGTTTTAGGTTTTATGTGTTATTTGGCATGATTTGGTAGGTTATTTTTGGGTCTGCGAACACTCACAAAATTTTCCCATATAAATAAATGATAATTGCTTCTTCGCTTTCCAACATTTCGGCTTATGAACCGTTTCATAGGAACGCTCTACCTTCGGATGGCGGGGGAAACCTGTATACCCACGGACTTGGTTTACGCTGCAGTCTGTGGCAGAATATTCCAAGATTCACTACTCTCTGGCTAAAAAAATTCCTCCTTACCTAATAAGATCCTGGTTATTACACAACACCCAATCTAAGATAGCCTTTCCCTGAGTAAGCTCAAGGACAAGCTGCTCTAAAAAGCCATCTCATAGGCATTCAACAAATTCCCTGTCTTGCGATCTGACACCCACCTGATTTTCCCAATCCCCTTGCACATTGAAGTCCCCCATTACAATTGTGTCATTACCCTTATTACGTGGCTTTTCCAGCTCCCTTTGCAACCCCATAACCTGGCTACTATTTGGAAGTGTATATATGATTCCCAAAATGGCTTTTTTTAACCCTGACAGTTTCTTATCTCAACTCTCAGATTCTCTGACCCTGTGTCACCTCTTCCTAAAGGTGTAATTCCATCTCTTACCAACAGAGCCACACCACTACCTATGCCTTCCTGCCTGTATTTCCATACAAAGTATATCCTTTGATTCTGACCACAGGAAGATACTGCAGCAAATGGAATTCAATTCAGAGAAGCGTAAAACAATGAATTTGGGAAGTGGCCATGAGACAAGGAAACACATAACACACAGGCAGCAGGATCAGGAGCATGCCATCCGGCACCTCAAGCCCGCTTGGCTATTCAACAAAACCAGGCCTGGACTTTTCTGGACCTGGAATATTTCTTGCTCTGTCCCCATTTCCCTTGATTCATTTAATATCCACAAATCTATCCACCACAGATTTGAACAACAGTTAGGGTAAGGCTTTCCCACCTTCCCCGTGAGAGCTTCTAAGAGAACAACCATATAATAAGGCACATCAGAAATCACTGGCAGCTCAGGGTCTAGGCATAAGCATGGCATTGGAAATTGGTCTCTTGTAGAACCTACCGAGTTTTTTTGGTAATTGTCCCTACCCTGTTACAGGTTTTAGAACCCTCTCCCATGGTAGCCCACAGGAAGAAACTCCCAAGTTACAGCTGGTGATGAGGGAATTCCCCCTTACAAATCTTGTTAAAAGCACACCCGGCTGAGATTCCCCCAGCCATCGGTGCTGCTGCTCAAAGCGGTTCCATGACCTTCGGGGCACAGGTATTATAAAGGTGCCAACCCCACCACACTCCGCAGTGGTCACCCCTTTCACTTACTGTGTGACATGGCATAGACTGCTGCCTCACAACTCCCACACTTGGGGCTTTTGTTTGCTTCTGCAGATGGTCTGCCCATTCCTGCATATCCTGGTGGTTCGAGCACGACACCAAAATCCGTTCAATCATACTTCCTAACCACAGGGAAACAAAGAGGTACACAGGTCAAAAAGGTCAGACACTGAGCTGTCACATTCTCTTGCAAGGCAATTAAAAACCTGACATTCGGGAGTTAAGATTACACATACAGCTTGGTTCAATGTCAGCTGGTGTGCTAATGACAAGCCTGGTAAAACTCAAATAAAATGCTCAACATGCATTCCACTCTAGCAGACACCAGCACCTCAAAGACCCCCTCACACTTCTGTCTTGGAAATGCACTGAGTGAAGCTCCTGGAAGTTCTTCACTGTGGGAGTACCTTCCATAACAAACAGACTGCAGCTGCTCACCGTCACCTTCATCATTAGTAACCCTTGGGTTTGCTACATCCCAGGAATGATATACTAAAGAAATGAGACACCTTGTTTTCCACCATGATATTCTGTCCTACCTGGCAATTTATCCATTTTTTAATGCTGATAAATCCTTTCATACTTCATCTCTATTGTGTTTTTTAACCATCCAATATTTCACACACTTATTCCTTAACCGTAACATCAACATCTGTCTCTTTTCTGAAGACGGCTGCAAAGTATTCATTAAAAACCTTATTCTTCTCTGCATCCACACCAACTTGTATTTTTGATGACATTCTTAACGCTTCTTGCTGTACATCATAAAATATCTGCAAATTTCATCTATCAATCAATTCAACGAGGCCAAGATCATGTGGTCCCAAGTGGCCAATCCAAGGGTGGTAGCCCAACCTCAGATCCATTTCCCAGTGAAGCTCCATATCAGGTAACAATCTCTGAACTAGCTCAAAATTATTCCTGCAAGTCACAATTTTTTTTGTCAAACAACTTCTGAAATACAAATGTAACTTTTATTTGCAATTTAAAATGACAAGAATGCACTTAAAGCAAGAGTGTGTTAAAGTAAGAACTTGTTCATCCAGCTGGTTTCTCAGGGACTGGTCTCACTGGGACGGAGCAGAGTTGGTCCCACAGACCACTGCTCCCAGGCCATTGCTCATCACAACACCGATTCCAAAACTGAGCAGCACCAAATCCTAGCTGTGTCTGCAAAGGAAGGCAAGAGTAGAACAAAACATTCTGAGCAAAATTAACTCACCAGTAATTTCAAAGCTGTTCTTGTTCTCATCACTGTCCTCTAACTTTGTGACGGTTAATCCTGTTAATGGTAATTTCCCCTAATAACCAAGTAAAACAGATAAATTGATATTATACCTCACAAACATTAAAAGCATTCCACATATGATTAATTAGCTTGTTATTCTGAAGTATTTAATCACAACTACAAACTAATAGCAATAACCTGCAATAAACAGAGATACATCAACATAACAGACATATCATCCTTATAGTAAGGTATTCCATCATGCTCCATGGATATTGTCAGAAAGGCATTCATATATTCAAATGAAGTATGTCACCTTGTTGACTTGGTACAAATACTAAAGGCACATTTTAAGCCACAAGTTGCACAGCTAAAAGGTCGTTTACAACAAAAAGCAGAGTTTTATACATGCATGTTATCTTACTGGTGAAATGTTTGTACTAATTACCACAGAGGTCTGTGCCTGGTTTTTCATCTATAACCTCATCTATCAAAGATTGCCTATGATGAAGTAAGAAGAATTACAAGCCAAGTCAGACATGACAGAACTGAATAATCAAACTGCACGCTTGGTTCAATAACGAAACTGGCTGCAGCCAGGGGAATAAGCACAGTGAGGTTGAAATACAGATGACAATGACCATGAAACTTGTGGATTTTATATCAAAATGTTCACATTTACAGCTTGGAAACACCTCATTTACAAAGTGTCACTGGCATTTTGCTTCACACAAACTTCCCCAATCTGATTGCATCTCATACTAACAACCTATCCCCTACTCTTTTTGTCTCACGTTCAGCTCAAATCTCTGAGGGAGAGAATTGTACAGATTAAAGATTAGCTTCATTTGACAAATGTGCATCAAAACATCCAGTGAAATGCATCACTTACATTGAGAATGCACTGGGGGTAACCTTCAGTTATCGTCAAGCTTCAGGCACTAACAGCATGACCACAACTTACTAACCCTCACTTGCACGTCTTTGAAACATAGGAGGAAACCCACAGGGTCACGGGGACAGCATACAAACTCCTTACAGACAGCAATGGGAAGTGAACCCTGATCTTGCGGCTTGTACTGTAAAGTATCACAATAATCACAATGCTACCATGCTGCCTCACCAATCACAATGAGAATTTTACATTTATCACCCTCTGAGTGAGTTAATTACACTTCATTGAGAAAAAATATTGGATATTACTGGATTCAGGCACACTTATTCTAAGCATCAGCATAACTTCTATTGCCAGATAGCAAGCATTTCATCACACACACACCAGCTTCCCAACAGAGTTGACTTCTACTGATCCTGGCAGTAACAGAGCAAGGTGGTGATGGTAATCTTGGATATCAGTTCTATTCCTGCAGGAGAAGAGGACTTTTTTTTTGTTACACAAGTTTTACAGACCAAAGAGACTTTGCTGATTTTGCAAATAGCCGACTATAAAGCAAGTGAGATTCCCTCACCTGATAAATGAAACCACTCATCCTGGGACTGGCAGAGAGCATGAGAAGGACGTATGGAAACAGGAGAAAATACCTCTCACATTTCTCCTAAAAAGGAACATCAGTTAGGAGTAGTTAGTTGACAACTACTTCATTCTGCAGACACACAGAATGGAGGCTGATAGAGTGACAAATTATCGGGCAATCATTTTAACACAACAACTTCTGACATATTGACTACAATTGGTGGATCCCAGTAGGAACAGTGGAAACATATTTGTTCTAGTGGTGAAAGCTCATTTCCCTAACTCCTCAAACCAGCTCTACATCGTACTTCCCCAAACCTGCACATTCCCAGACTTTTTTTTTTAAGACATCCATTAGTCTTGCGAGACCATGGATCTGCGCCTGGAAAGTCTTCACTCTCCAGGGCGCAGGCCTGGGCAAGGTTGTATGGAAGACCAACAGTTGCTCATGCTGCAAGTCTCCCCTCTCCACAACACCAATGTTGTCCAAGGGAAGGGCATTAGGACCCATACAGCTTGGCACCAGTGTCGTCACAGAGCAATGTGTGATTAAGTGCCTTGCTCAAGGACACAACACGTTCCCTCGGCTGGGGCTTGAACTCACAACCTTCAGGTCGCTAGTCCAATGCCTTAACCACTTGGCCACGTGCCCACACATTCTCAGAATGCCGCAAGTAAAATATCACCTCCCAATCCCACAGTCTCAGAGCTCTCGAACCCTGCACAAAATCCAAGCGGGAAAGTGGAAGGGAAGAGTGAGGAATCTGATGAAAGCACCAATCAGAGGCAATGACAGCCAGCAGCAAACAGGGTTTATAAATTAACATTCAGATAATCACTCTTTTCACTTTGTTTCAGGAAACAGGAAATTCCCAGATTACTTCCTGATTTTATTCAGCAAATGATGCGGGATCAATAATTCAAAAACTATTTAATTAGAACAAAACACTGCACCGCAGGAAGGCCGACATGCAGCACCAAAGACATCGACGATGTCATTCAGTTCCTCCTCACCGGATACAGTGGGGTCAATCCCAAAAGGTGGGTGGGATGAGGGGCAGAGAACCTCACACTGAGAGAGACCGGGTCCAACAATCCGTGGCTGCCAGGATCAGGCCAGAAGGTCAGTTACCTCGTTACCGCTCTGTACCATGACCTGGGACATGTAAATGACGTTGCCCAGGGATCGAATATCTTCTCCCTCCCAACCATGGACTGTTTCTGTCAGGATCTGTAGTTCCAACTCCTTTCTCTTCCGGACTTCTTGACACTGAGACTATTGGAGAAAAAGAATTAAACTTTAGCTACTGGATGCACAGACCGATAGTATTCAAGAACAGAAATAATCCATCCAACAAAAGTGAAAACACCCCTCTCTGAAACCTCCCTCTTTGCCACTGTCACTCAGAACACACTGGCAGTCATCTGGTCCATATGCCAGCAGAGAGTATGTGGCCTGAACACAGCAATCACACTCAACCACCTGTCAGTGAATCACTCCATCTGCTCTCTCCTTCTCCTTGCTAGCAGACCTTCCCTAAGCTCGGGACAATAAATGTCTACTTGACGAGAAGCAGCTCACCCCACGCACTTGAGGTGTCCCAATTCCCCTATTTTGGGCTTGGGTATCAGCCATTTAGGTGCTTAACCAGTTTCCTAGGGAGCACTGCTCTATAAAGAGTGTACACAGTGAAAAAACATTGAGAGATCTAGGATGCTGAGTACCAGATTTATATAAAATTATTTAATAAAAGAAACAGTTAAGTTAAACAAATTAATCAGTGGAAGTCTAACTCCAAAATATCCAGTCACATAAAGAATAGCAATTATGACAGCAGCTATATTTCATTAGGAGTTTGAGGAGAGTTGGTATGTCGACAAAGACTCCAGCAAATTTCTACAGATGTACCATGGAATTTCTAACTGATTGCATCACCATCTGGTACGGAGGGGCCACTGCACAGGATCAGGAAAAGCTGCAGAGGGTTGTAAATTCAGTCAGCTCCATCAAGGGCACTAGCCTCCACGGCATCGAGAACATCTTCAAAAAGTGTTCCCTCAAAAAGGCAGCATCCATCATTAAGGACCCCCACCACCCAGGACAAGTCTTCTCATGCCTATGAGAAAGGACTACAGGAGCCCAAAGACACACACACACAACACTTCAGAAACAGCTCGCTCCCTCCTTCATCCAATTTCTGAAAGAACAATGAACCCATGTACACTGCCTTACAATTTTTGCTGTTATGTAATTTTCCTTATTGAAATTTATAATTTTTTTTTGGGTCGGCTGGTGGTGCAATGACATCGGCGCCAGACCCGGGAGGGTTCGAAACCAGTCGGGTCCACTCCCAAGTATATTTCCATCCGTGCCAAGTTGAGTGTTAAGATCGCAACTCAATCTCGTAAAATAAAAAAGGGGAAAATACTGTGAAAATGTCTGTGTGAGGAGTGGTGTGTCACACAGTCTCTCTCCCGCTCTGCACCTTGTAAAAGCCATGAAAAAGACATCACGGATGCACGCACAGACTCGCACACACGCAGGCACACGCCAAACAAAAAGAGAAATTTGTAATATTTTTAATGTATTGCCTTGCAGTGTTGCTGCAAAACAACAAATTTCACGACATATGCTAGTAATATTAAATCTGATTCTGACCCGGAATAATAGCAATACACTGCACAAACACTCACAACGAACATGCTGCAGCAACTTGCACCTTACCGAAAGACTTTTGAATGCAGTCATAGCTCTCTGAATGTCAGGCCAGTCTGGGTGGGATTCCTGTGGCAAAGGGTAAATGTACACATCACACATCTAGATTTGGTACTCAGGAAGCCTTTAAGAAATTCCTTCACCCATTCCATAACTCTGTGACCTTGTTTAGTTAATTGAGTTTGTCTACTGTGAAACAGCCAACTTTCAAAGTGCCAAACCTGTCAAAGGCCAGAGTCCAACCTGCACATCCACATCAACGAACCAGGGAGATGACATATTTCAAAATCACCCGATTTGGTTAACATGTTTACAGAACTAAGCACCATTAGCAATTAGGAATCACTTACCTCCATGTGACGCTCCAGTTCCTTCAGCAGAGTCGGGTATTTGTCCAATCTCATGAAAGGTTTGCTCAAGCTGGTGGTAAGCATGAGGATCCCAGGACTGGTTGCTCCTTTCATTTCCATAAACTCCCCCAGTTCCTCACTGAAGATAACAAAACAGCTCAGAAAATGACCCCCACTAACACTCCATGTTCTCTGACAGAGCTCAAACCAAAAAGACATTCTTTTACCTCATACTTGCCGTCAGCACGCGGCCCCCTTCACACACCTGCCATCGGCACAGCCCATAGACATGTGTGGCCTTCACACCTGGTTATCTTATACTGCCTTCACTCAATGTTTATACACACATCCTCTCATACACAACACCTGGTCCCACTGCATAGACACCTTCCCACATACCCATCAACGTTCCCCACTTATTGACACAACGTTGGGCAAGGCTCAGTGCTTGGAATTTCTGCTCCTTTGGAGACTTTATTCCTTTCATTGAAATGGGCCAAATCACATACCTGTGCTCTGTGAGGACATTCACAGCCCAGGGATGGTTGGCACAATATGCAAGGTACAGACTTTTCATCTGAGACATCAGGTTTGCGAAGCAGCCACCGACTTTCTGCTGGGATTCGGGTAACCTACAGACACGAAGCAATGAGGGAAATGAAAATCAAAAACTGCTGATTCCAGCAAACTAAAATAGAATAAAGACGCTGGAGTCTGACAGAGTTAATACTTCAGGCTGAACATCTTTCATCTTAGCCTTTTTAACCTGAAACATTAGCACCTTCTCTTTCCACAGCTGCTGCCTGACCTGCTGGGTTTTTGCACCACGTTTCTTAAGTTAGGGCACAAGGTAAGCTCTGAATCAGGTTGATATCACTGACATACGTCATGAAATTTGTCATTCTGGGGCAGCTGAAACGTGCAAAACAAAAAGTACAAGTTACAAAAATATATAAATAGCGTAAAAGATGAGTACCAAGGTTGCGTTCATGGTCTGCTCATAATAGGGGAATTAAGGGTCTTGGGGAAATGGCAGGTAGGTGGAGATGAGTCCATGGTCAGATCAGCCATGATCTTATTGAATGGCAGAGCAGGCTCAACAGGTCAGATGGCCGACTCCCACTCTTATTTCTTATGTTCTTATGCTATCTGATGGCAGAGGGGAAGAGCTGTTTATGCATCATAGAGTGTGGGCCTTCAGGCTCCCTGATGGTAGTAACAAGAGGGCATGTGCCAGGTGGTAAGAGTAATTAGTGATGGGTGACACCTTCTGAAGACACCACCTCTAGAGGATATCACCTCAATGGCAGGGAGGAGAGCTTACGTTTATTCACATAAATAATGTAAATATGACTAAGCAATTAACAGAAAATTTAAGGGATAGCCAATACACGTTTGGTTTGATTTTCATTCAGTCCCTGGTGGTGGGCCTCACATCAAATGTAGCACCCATAAGTGCACCTGGGAAAGTCTGACAAACTTTCTTTAGCTCCACGGCAGCCCAGTAGTAAAGGAGTTTTGGTCTGTTGACCCAACAACAATGAGGCAACAGCAACATTTCCCGGTCAGAATGATACACAATTAGAAAGGAACAGCCGACTTATGTATTGCATTCCCAGTCCATGAGGTTCTCTGAACTATCATCAATGTAAACACCGCAACAAAATGAGGATTTCGCTCACGCATGCCTTGACACCAATCCCTACATTCTCCTCAGTGTCAAACAGTTCAGGACTCAAAATATACAGTGCATCCCATGTGATTCTGCATAAAGATCAAGTAATGTGAGACTAGGAAGGAAACGTTAAGGCAGTAGCATGGAAAGAGGCATCACTGAGAAGGCATGCAAATGCACAGCTTGAGGAAACATTGCAGCAAAGGCCGCAACACGAGAGGAGGCTGGACTAAAAGCAGTATTGTGCTCTCTGTTGCTTAAAGAGATCCCAACAGTCCTTCCAGATGAGATACACAATTCTAGAGGCCTACTGGAAGAACAAGGTCTTCCCCGCAGTACGCTGGCTGAAATTTACCCCTCAGCGAAGGGTATCACCAGATGGCTGTTTATGAAACTTGCTTTGTGCAGGTGGCTGCCACATTTTTGACGATATAGTAACATCAATTAGCTACAATAACGTTGCTTCTGAAGCGATTAACTGGTTGAGGAACTCTTTGGAATGTCCGAAGGTTGTGAAATGCATCAGAGATCAGTTTGATCACAGGTCATAATGAGAGAGAGCACCAATTCCTCTGCCTGGTAAAGACCAGAGCCGCTCAGTGTCAGTTGGAACGCCGTGCTCAAGTAGCCAAGCCTTCTGTGAATCTCTGATTCCCAACAGGAGATGGGAAATGAGAACCAAGAGCAAGAGGAAAGTCACAGCGACCTGCTGACAGGGACAGATAAACCAGATTGCTCAACCTGTATGACATTAGCTACCTTCAGCTGGAACTAAAGATCATCCCTTCCCAGTTACTCACTTGGTACAATCTTCTAAAGACTGAACAAGACTCTGCTGGAAAGAGCAGATGTCCTCCAGATTTCCCATCAAGGATGTGACTTCAGCAACACTTAGCCTGTAGATGTAACACACAGGAATAGGTCAGCATTTTTGACAATCACAGACCCAACTAGTTCCATGCTAAACAGATTTTCAGGATATGGGGATGGTCCTGCCCACCAGTCATTACCTTTCAGCACCAGACTTCTGACAGATCAGCTCAAGACCATTAGCTTCCATCCCTAATGTTAATTTTATTAGATTCCAACAGCTTCAGACTGGTGAAGAACTCTCATCCACTCCACTATTATCTGCAGACACACTGCTGCTGTTTGCTCCAGCTTCCCTCCGTAAACATGTGCGAACCAGCATCAAGTCCCATTCACCATCATCCCTTACATATTGATTTACAAGACAATTTTCAAATTTCTTATCATTATACACTAAATTTTCAGTGGATCATACCCTTTCTACCTCTACCAACAACACCCCCTCCCCCAATCCACACACTATTCCAGTGATTATCTCTGTAATGAGACTGATCACTCTTCCTGGCTGTTTGCCTTTAACTACCATGTTCTGGAGCTTCCTCTGCATCAGTCTTTCATGTGGCTCATAAGAACTGGGAGCAGCAGGAAACGATTCAACTTCTTGTGCCTTTTCCACCATTCAACAAGATCATGGCTGACCACCTACCTCAAAGGCATTTTCCTGCACTATCCCTGTATCCTTTAATTCCCATAACATCCATGAACTTAACAAGTTTGGTTTTAAATCAACTTAATGACCAAGTTGCTACACAGGTAAAAATATATTTCAAATATTCACACCCTCAGAATTAAGAAATATTACCCTATCTCCATCCTAGAAGGTGTACCCCTTATTCTGAGCATGGTCCCTTGTCCTAGACTCTTTGGTCTGGGCAAACATTGTCTGTGTAATCAGTCTGTCAAACCCCTTTAAGAAATTTGATGATATCTGTTCTTTTTTCTTCCATACTATACAGAATAAAGTCCATGGACTCAATCCCTCCTCTCTAGAACCAATCAGTAAATACTCCCTCCATGGCAATGCTATCCTTTATTAGTTAAGAGTCCAGATTGTATATAATACTCTTGGTGTGATCTCACCAAGGCCCCATGTAATCGCTGCAACAATTTTACTCCTGTATCAAACTCTCTCATAATAAAGGATAATGTGCCCCTTGCCCTCGTCACCACCTATGTATCTACACGTTGGGCTTCAGTGCTTATGTAAGGACACCAGGTCCCCTTGAACATCAACACTTGCCTTTCTTTCACTGTTTAAGAAATACTCCGCTTTTTTGCTTTGTGGATTGCTTCACATTTTCCCCCACATAATGTTCTTGCCCACTCACTCAGCTTGTCAGTGTGACCTTTACACCCTCCTCTTCTCTCTCGACCCTACCCAGTTTGGCCCAGGCTCAAGCTCAAATTTTATGCAGGCTATTCTGAGCAGCAGGGAGCAATGTTCCCCATATTGAAGTCTATGATAAATAAAAGTTATGTGTGAAATACTCACCAACACAATGCCCTCCTGTTTTATTCTCCTAAAATTGTTTACTTCACTATTTGTACAAAGTGCTGAGTGTGGGAAACAAAACCCATTACAGCAGGCTAAAAAATATAACAGACAGACAAAGAAACTAATCTCACTTGTCGCTGGCTTGTAAAGGTCGCAGGAAAGTTGACAGAAGCATCGTTAGTTCCTCTGCATAATCACACTCTGTGTCAAGAATATTCTGCAGCACCTGCCCAGTAAACGACAAAAGACAGGACAATTCACAAAACCAATCACAGAACAGAGACAGTAAAGAACATCATGCTGGGACCTGGAGAAAATAAAGCCTAACTGCTGGAGGAACTCAGGGAGTCAGGCAGGTTTTGTTAAGAAGAGTTAGGCAATGTTTTGGGTCGAAACCCTACATCAGGATCTGACCTGCTGGATTTCTCCAGCAATTTTGTTTTCTCTTCCAGTCCCAGAACAATATTTGTTGGAATGACCTCGCTATTTCCCTTCTTGGAGAGGGAAGGAAGCAGCATTAGGAGTGGAGGCCACAGACTGTTTCACGGTTTTGACACCATGGAAACTGCAGCATCACAGATTTGGATACAATCACCAAACTTGGGTCACACAGCCAGGACACTGACTCAGTTCCTCAGAGGAGCGAAAAAACATAAGGACATTCTCCACCCCTCACCCAGTCTCCCAACTCAGAATCCACTGGCACTGTGGATATCCAATCACCTGTGACCATTGGCAACTGTACATTTTACTGCGACTGAAAGTGAAAACATATATTTTTAATCATTTATCTTATTATCTACATCAGAAAGACTGAGTGGGCATTGAAACAGGTCATCATCCACAATTCTCCACCTACCTTATTTCTCCTTTAGTTTCAATGATATTCACCTCAACCATTCCCTGTGGGAATGAACTACACACTTTCTATATATAGTTACTTCTCCTGTGTGCCCGATTAGATTTAATCCCTATCATTTTACATTTAAACTCCACCTGTGTCTCCCCAACAAATGGAAACACTTAATCTAGGAATCCTTTCAGTAAATTTTGAACAGCTCTCCCCGGTCACCTCTCAACCTTCTATTTCCTGGAGAGAAAAAAGAAACACCAGTCTCTTTTTCATAAACTTCTTGTTTGGCTAAAATCTCCATTCAGTCTATTTGTAATCCAACAGGGAGACGTTGGTGAAACAGCAGACAACATGGACCTGGGTCTCAGATGAAGCATACCAGTAAGCCCTTCCAGTCAAGACAGCACAGAGCTACAATTTCTGTCGAGGTCATAGCTCAGACTTAGTTGGTTACTTAAGTTCATTGCAATGCTTTTGGTGAGAGTGAGGTGAGCTAGGGGGTCAGATTAGGGCTACAGGGACAGGGACGTGGAGGAGCTGGAGGTCAGGCCAGAGTATATAGGCTTCCACTCTGCACTCGAAGGGGCAGAAAAGTAGACAGGTGACGAAAGACATCCGGAGTCCAAGCCTCCGACTGCACCTGAAAGCCAATAAAATGGTTGGGCGACAAAGGACATCCGTCCCGAGTCAGTGGGTCCTGGGATCAGATGTCCGTGCGACTGGGAGGAATGAGGTTCAGTGAGTCGGTGAGCCTTGAGTTCAATTGGAAGTCCGGAGGTTGAAGCCCAGTGCCTGAGGCATGGAGACTGGAGGCCTATCCGGGTGTGTGGGTGGGTGGGTGGGTGGGAGGGAGGAAAGGGGATTATTTTGCCCAACATTGTGGGCATCATATGTTGCCACCTTAGGTTGTGTTGGTTGTTAACACATCACTGTATGTTTTGATGGATATGTGTCAAATCTGACTAGTACAGAAGTATACAGCACTATTAATTGTGAAGAGGGCGAGATGAAACTTAAAGTTCCTTCATAGATGACTTCATAGACTAGCAAATTAAACCCAAGGTGATAAATTTTAGGAAAAAATAAACATATAGTAAAACATTACAGAGTGAAGAGGAAGAAATACTTAGTCTTTAGAGGAAAGACTGGTAAATAATCATTCGCACCTGTAGCACTTCACATCCAGAGCTTTATGAATGAAGATTAGATTAGATTCAACTTTATTGTCATTGTGCCAAGTACAGATACAAAGCAGTTAGTATCTGATCAGAAATGCAAAGAATAGTGTTATTTACAAAATAACTGCGAATAAAAAGTAAGTGCTACAGCACACAAATATAAAAGTACGGAGACAGTACAATATGGGTGCAATACTGCTTAGCACTGTGATGTGAGGTTCAGCAGGTTCACAGCCTCAGGGAAGAAGCTCTTCCTGCACCTGCTGGTGTGGAAGCGGAGGCTCCTGTAACGCCTACCGGATGAGAGGAGAGTAAAAAGTCCATGGTTAGGGTGAGATGTATCCTTGATAATACTGTCACTGAGTACCACATAAATGCAATCATCTCCACAAAAGACTGGACATGCTGCATGCGGAACAGGTTACCTGCCTTTGGAAGGATGCTTGGGATTAATTCTGGAGTGTCTATAGTCTTAGGACCAAGCTCTCTCTATTACAACAGAGTTAAGATGTGTTCCAGCAGAAGAATGACAGCTGTGTCCCTTTTTATGCTTATAAAATCCAACCGGTATGGTGTAGCAGTCTTTCCCGTGGAGTTGTAACCCAGTCACTGATCAGTGATAGGGACCGACTGCACTGATGGGTACAGGTCAGTACAGCTACTCCAAATCCAAATAGTGGGAGGAGAAGATGGTGGCGCGTCTGCGTGTGCGCAGCCCTCCGGTGAAAAATGATATCGTATCTGTTAAATAGGGGCCGTGGACAATTCTGATTTGACAGAGAATGGATGTGAAAGCACAGAGGAACATCTGGAGAAATTTCTGAAACGCCTGTTCACTGCTGTCAATACCGTGTGGTCGGGAATCTTTCAGAGGGTAGGCCTCAAAATCCCCAGCCTTGCCTGCTTTTGGCGACTGAGAAGGAGGTCGAATCGCTCGGACAGAGATGGCGCTCAGTACTCGGTGTCGGAGAGCTGATCAGAGCTCGAAGTTTTTGGATGACTCAGAGTCAGATTGTGGTCGGCATGGCAGGGAGAGTTTTTCTTCCTTCTCCTGTCTTGCGTAAGATGTGGGACATTTGAGAAACTTTGAACTTTACTGTGCTCATGGACTTCTTCATCAAGTTATGGTATTGTGCACTGTTGTAACTACAGGTGTTCCCCGCTTTTCGAACGTTCGCTTTACAAAGCCTCACTGTTACGAAAGACCTACATTAGTACCCTGTTTTCACTTTCAGAAGGTGTATTCACTGTTACGAAGAAAGGCAGCGCATGATAAAAAATCAGCACGCGAAAAAATCAGCGTGCGATAAAAGGCAGCACGCGCCCCGAACAGCCACTCTGCCCCAGATTCGAAACGGCATTGCTTAAACACGTTGCATTGAGCAAGATGAGTTCTAAGGTGTCAGAAAAGCCTGAAAGAGTAAGGGTGTTACACTTAGCGTAAAACTAGACATAATTAAGCGTTTCCACCGTGGTGAACGAAGCAAGGACAAAGTGAGTTTGGCTTGTGGATGTTGACGAAGATAATGTTGAAGAGGTTTTGGCATCCCATGACCAAGAACTGATAGATGAAGAGCTGATGCAACTGGAAGAGGAAAGGATAACAATCGAAATTGAATGCAGAAAGTGAAGCAACTGCGTGAGATTTTCGCTGCAATGATAAAGTACGACTTTAATTTTGAAAGGGTACGTAGGTTTGGGGGATACTTGCAGGATGGTTTGAGTGCTTAGAAACAACTGTATGATAGAAAAATGCGCAAGACTCAGCAGTCAAGCAAGCCTTCCACATCAGCCACAGCAGACGACGAACATCGACCTTCCACATCAAGGCAGGCAGTCATAGGAGAAGATGAGCTGCCTGCCCTGATCGACGATGGGATGACACCCCCGTGTCCCACCACCCCAACACCCGGACCCCAGACAGATACCGATTTGCGGAGAATGCAGCAGTAGCCGGGAGGCACACAGCACATCTTTTAAGAAAAAAGCCAAAATAAACATGCTAATTAATTAGCACGTGCCACCTAGCACGTAATTGTCGGCCCAGATCAGAAGCGATGCAATCGGCAATCGCCTCTGATCTGCGTGGACATTTACGTGCCAGGCAGCACCTAATTAATTAGCATGTTTATTTCGGTATTTTTCTTAAAGATGTGCTGGGTGCCTCCCGGCTACCGCTGCGTTCTTCACGGCAATGTATCAGGTCGGCGGCCCAGAGGGTGGGGGCCACTGCACCACCCAGCCTGCGACGACTCAGTCTAACACACTATCATCAGTGTACTCGGCGCTGTCTTCCTCATTCCGGTAAGTGATACTACACTGTACATACATTATTTCTACTTTATATAGGCTGAGTATTTTTACGTGTTATTTGGTAGATTTGGCAGCTTCATAGTTTAAAGGTTACTGGAGAGCACGTTTATGCCAACAGCGCTTGCGTGAGATTTTCTGCCGAGAGCGTTTACATGAGATTTTCGCTACGGAGATCTGTGCAGGCAATCATTGTAGAGAAGTATTTCTACTTTATTTAGGCTGTGTATTTATCATATCATTCCTGCTTTTACTATATGTTACTGTTATTTTAGGTTTTATGTGTTATTTGGCATGATTTGGTAGGTTATTTTTGGGTCTGCGAATGCTCACAAAATTTTCCCATATAAATAAATTGTAATTGCTTCTTCACTTTACGACATTCCGGCTTACGAACCGTTTCATAGGAACGCTCTACCTTCGGATGGCGGGGGAAACCTATATATGTTATAATTATGTGGTTTTGTCAGTTTTTTCAGTCTTGGTCTGTCCTGTGTTTTGTGATATCACACCGGAGGAAATAATGCATCATCTCTTAATGCATGCATTACTAAATGACAATAAAATAGAGGACTACGTGTCTTCATAATCTAAAAATCTCCCCATGTGCCAGTGTCCATTGTCTAGCAGTTTCGATACCGACCTTTGTTGGGAAATGAAGTGGGATCTTGTATCTGGAAGTGTGGGCTAATGACACTGGCATATGGGGAGGTCCATTGAGCACATCATCTATCATTCTGATAGTTGCAGGATATGACAGTAATTGAACTGTAACTAATCCAAATAATCAATCTCTGTTAACAAGCAAGTTACCAACAGGCTGAAGAGATATCCACAGGGAAACATTCCAGAAACTCCAGGTCTAAACTTACCTATTTCTCTGAGTCATTCAAGATGCCCACCCATAAACATGGCTTCAAACTCAGTTTGAACTAGGGACGAAGTGCTGATCACTTGGATTGATATAAACAAATAAACCCTACCTCCCCCACTACCACAATAAACCTGTGCTACTATAGCCGTATATTATTTCCATGAGCAAGACAGTACTGGTCTGCACAGACGTGCTGTACTGAACAGCCTCTGTATGCTGTGAGATCCATCTCTGATGACATTCGTTGTGGGGCTCCTTCGGCACCGCCACTCCCACTGTGTGGCGCCCCCTTTGCACTGCCCCTCCCACAGTACTGCCCCACTGTGCCGGTCTGAAGTCGTGTTCAAGCTTTCAGAATAGGGTTCGAGCCCAGAGTTCCTGTCTCTGAATGCAATCCAAGCAACAGCCACAACATGCTTCCCTTCTTGTGCAACGATTTCTAGCAGTTTATGTAAACCCATTCCCTTTGCTTTTTGCCACACTGAGAGGGGGTCATGCAGATCAGCATCAGGGCACCAGGGGCTCACAATGTCTCGGGGCATAGCATTATTGCTGGCTGCTGCAGGCACAGGGAACCAGAGTGCCCAGCCACTTGGTGTGGCAATCTATGGCCCAGCTGCTCTTGCCTGTGCCATTGTTCTTCAAGCTGTACACTGTGTCAATTATGCTTAACAGCTGTGTGCCCACTTGGGAGTTAGCTGAACAGGCCATCTTCAACATCACGAAAACCATCGCCATAGCAACCAGGTCACATTTATCACAGTAATCTGCTGACAGAACAAGCAGTGAAAAGCTCTCATTACCCTCCACAGACAAACCAAACAATGATCAACTGTCCTCTCAGTCCTCCCTTCAATTCCTCAATACAGGAATAATTCATTGAAAAATATCCTGGTCCAGCATCTCCCTTTTAGTGACCAACTTTACTATTTAGCTTCCTACAGCATTAAGAGCAGACGTTCCAAACCCAGCTGGAGAGGTGCTCTGAAAAGTCAGGTTCTCCCATAGGGTCTGGAGTGGTAATCCACAGCCTGCTGACAGTGACTTGGAAACCAACCAACAGCTCCATCACCTTCTACACCGAAAGTTTTCAATAAAATTGGAAATACACAAAAATAAACTTCATCAGTTTATTTCTGTAGATTATTTCATTTCACATTCCCAAAACCTACAATTGTTCCTCATTTTCTGTATAGTTACAATGACAAAATATACAGCTATATGAAATTAGTGGTTCTATCAAACAGTCCTCACCACTGGGGACCTTGCCTTTAAGCTGCCCAAGCTGACTTTCAAAGATTCTTGTCTTCTCCTTTAAAGCATTGCTTAAAACCTGTCTCAATGAGCTAATTTTTCATCAGTTGTCCCACTGATTCCTCCTGCAGCTGGGTTCATCTGAAGACACTGCACTGAAAAGCCTGAGGACAATTTATCATGCTAACTGAAAATGCAAGTTTTTGGCTATTATTTCATTATGCTGCTAAACGATTTTTTTTTAAGAATATGTTTTTGAAGCTCACAGCATTTGATGGACGTAGTCTTTTCTGCAGGAAAGGCAGATTGACAACCTTAATTATTTCAAAGCCAGGCATGTGAAGCGTGCTTTAATTCGACCCAGATGTAATTAACAAGATACTGATAGCTTTTATCAAGAAAACGTTGATGTATATGCAGTTTGCTAACAATACACTTCCTGTCTTCCAGCAAACAAATCAATTACGGTTTCTTTGTTTAAAGTTCAGGGAGTAAGGGTAGTGTTTTTGTGTTTCTCAGCTGCAAAATCAGGGCAGAAATAATAGCCTATATTACTGTAGATCCTTAAAAACCAGTCTTTTCATTCAAGCAGCATCTCATAATTAACATTAAAATATTCACTGTTTTATACATTGAATATTCCCAGCACAATGTCTTACAGCATCAGCTGGAAGACTGGGGTTAGATTCCCACTGCTGTCTGTAAGGAGTTTGTACCTTCTCCCTGCGACCATGTGGGTTTCCTCCGGGTGTTCCCCTTTCCTCCCACATTCCAAGGGCATACAATTACGATTGGTGAGTTGTGGATGTGCTCTGTTGGCACCAGAAGCATGGCGACACTTGCAGGTTGACCATCACTATCCTTACTGATTTGATTTGATACAAATGACATATTTCACTGCCTGTTCCAATGTACACGTGATAAATAAAGCTAATCTTTAAATTAAAACTGTTTACATTCCGTTTTCATCTCCTCCAGTTCCTTATTTCACCAAACTTTTATTTTGCCACTTTTGCTAGGCTTATTCTATATTAATAACCATCCAGAGATTGAAATTTCTTTTCATGGAACTCTATTCCACAGACTATTACAAGTTTTTTTTTAAAGTTCTTACATTCTCTAACAGCTATCAAAATTTTAAACCATCAATGAAACATTTACTTTTCTGCACTTCTTGCTGTCAGATCATATATGCTTTCTGCCTTTTTGTTAAACTAAATGAAACATTTTTCAGTTAATATTTCAGAAAGTGTGGTATCTTTAATAATTCATTGCCTTTCAGAGCCTTCCAACACATCTTGTATAAGACTATTTTGTCTTCCAATCTCCCTCCATCCCTTTGCACTCAAAAATTTTAGGGCACTTCAGTCAGTCAAAAAAGATTTCTCCATCATCTCTAAGAGTTTTCAAGTCAAGCCAATTAAAAACTGAAATTTCCTAATTTCTCTTTGTCTGATTCTTTGAATACATCATCTCACCATAAGCCTTGTTCCTGTTAGCTTACTGGTAGGTTTTCTGAACTGAGCACAGCAAACTTACAGGTAGGTTCACAGAAGGTAATCTCCAAACACACACAGTGTTTAACTCAAACCATCAGAATAATCTTAAAGCAACAGGTGACTTCCTGCCGGTAAGGCAATGATGTTACCTGTCCAAGTGGATCTCCAGCCCATACCAGAAGTTCTGGGAGACCAGTGCTGCGACTAACTGACCTTGCAGTACTTGTCAGGCTCTTGGGTAGGTCAGAGCTAACACTTTGCAGCCTGACATGAATCACAGGGCTGGGCATTACACTAATTATGTAATAGTTCATATAAAAAGCTTACGAAAGTCAAACGAATAAAATTGCCTTCAAAAGCAGAAATTAATTTTAAATCATATTCCCAAGTATTTGCCCAAATTAATCAGGCAAATTCCTTGCCGGCTGCCTAACCAACTCATTTTGCTTGGCTCCTTTCCAATTAAAAATTACCACAAGGACATGACAGGAGTCCTAGGATCCTGTTGACTCAGTGTTTTGCAAATTCAGCCACTGTACAGGTACGATGCCAGAGAAGCCTATACACAATTCAATTTTGTCCACCAAGCTGAAACACAACATGAGCTTTTAAAACGTCTCACTTTAGGAATGTGTTAAAATAGCAAAATTATTTTGCAGGAAGCTTCAGTTAAATCCAACTCAACATAAAAAGCAAGTCTCACTCACCACATTGTAGTAGCTTTTACTAACAGGAGGAGTTTCAAATCCTTTGGGTGAACTTTTCAAAGTTGCTGACTTTGGAGAGGCTGGTTTTTCTGCGGAATGAACCAATTGTCAAGTGTTTAAATCACGAAATTCTTCATCGTGATCATCACACAACATCAATAGATGTCTGGAAAATAAACTCCCTAAATTAAGGCATTATTATTTAAAAACAATAACAACAAATATTAGCATAAATGGCAAGTTGGAGATGAATCATTCTTGTGAAGACCATTGCAGAAATCAGAGCATCAGTACTGGGATGAGGGTGAAGAGGAGCAAGGAAGGAGTGGGACAGGCATTGTAGGGTGACAGAAACACTCTCACCTCACCACGTTCATAGCTATACAGGCCTCATCCCAAGGAGGCCCTTAATTTTTTTCTAGGGAAGATGAGCTTGTAGCTAAAGAGACCATTGCTTCAGGACATCACAGAATACATCCAATGAATTACTACTGTGTGCGTAAACACACCATAAAACTGTCTCGCAATATATTCCCACAGAAAGCAAAGATGATAAATGTCCTTTAATCTGATCTTTGCATTCACCTTTGTAAGAACAGGGAACAGAGTTCAGATTGTCTTCAAATATCGACAAACACGAGCCAGCATCTCCCAGTACTGCCTGCAAACACTTGTGATAATGGTATGATCTCGGCAACTCTTCCCACAGCAGGTGTTGCAGTTACAGCCTGGACTGAAGAGCCTCTGTTAGTACAGCTAATTGTACAATGTGAAAAAAAACAGCAAACCAGCTTTGCTGCAGACCCCTACACTATCCAAACTACTGGATGCTGAGTGGACCCACACTTAGCATATTGGCTGTGACCTTCTGACTGAAATCTAATCTCCACTAATTTGTCAATAAAATCCAGAATCTTAATTGCTTTGCTCACTGCTGTCTGCAGAATCGAGAGTCAAGGACAGAGTAAGCAGTTACTCATTGGCAGAAGAAACAAAACTTGGACAGAACTGAGAAAGTGAGATTAGCTTTAGGTTGGAGAGAGGGTGGGGAAGGATGGGAGAGGACAATGGGGAACATCTGAGTGGCTGAGGTTAGGTTTGCCGTGGTAACAAGCTGTTGAAGATGACATCTGGTTCAAAAAGGGTAGGGTGGAGATTGGGGGAAGGGGAAGATAACAAATGGACACAAAACCTGTGAATGTTCAGCTGCCTGGCAGAAATTGGGTTGAGCGTGATGGAAATTGCAAAGGAAATCTGTTGAATATAGAGACTAATCATAGAGGCAGTTCATTCTTACTCTGCCCAGCAGGAGGGGTAGAAGGCAAGGACCAGCACAGAGGGATCTTGGGATGGGATCCAAGTCCTAAAAGTGGCAACACAAGCAGACAGATCAGTAAAAGCATGCTTGCCCTCATTGTCAGGCCACAGTCTACAAGAATCAAGAAGTCATACTGCAGTTGTACTGAACTTTGGTTAGGCTGCACTTGTGTCAAGATCTGGTTGCTCATTGCAAAAACGATGTCAAGGTTTTGGAGAGACTTCGGAAGAGGTTTACCAGGATGCAGCCTTGGATAAAAAGAGATTCGATAAACTTGAGTTGTTTCCTCTGGAACGGAGGAAGAATGGAGACATGATAGATACTTATAA
Organism: Mobula hypostoma; assembly: GCF_963921235.1. Classification (NCBI taxonomy): domain Eukaryota; kingdom Metazoa; phylum Chordata; class Chondrichthyes; order Myliobatiformes; family Myliobatidae; genus Mobula; species Mobula hypostoma. The sequence continues at coordinate 33,484,116 of NC_086101.1, forward strand.
AATTATTGATTGGTATTAGATAGGTTAAAGAACATCTTTTCCCCAGGTAGAAAAGTTGAATACTAGAGGACTAGAGGGCATAGCTTTAATGTGAGAGGGGTAAAGCAAGTGTGTGTGCATGTCTTCTTAAACCACCTTATGCACCTGTGTTGCCACTTTCATGGAATTATTGACTTAAATCTCCAAGACCCCTCTGCTTATCAACATTCCAAAGTCCCCTAATAATTAGTGTACATGTCCTACCCTTGTTTGACTTCACCACACATTTCATCTGAAGAAAGTGAGTGGAGATGATGGAGAAGTTGCAGAATATGGCAAGAACACCTTCAGGAGGGAATCCAAACACAGACTGGATGACCACTATGTGGCACACCAATGTCCAGTCACAGGCCCCCCAAGCTTTCACTGTCTTCCACTTTAATTCTCCACTCTACTAGTCACCTGTGTGTTCTAATATACCACTATACTAGTATACTACTGCAAGATTGGAGAACATAATCCCACCTGCAGTCTTCCACTCAATACTGAATTTAATCACTTCCAAGAATGCACTTGTGCTGTGAGTTCTGCTGTAGCTTATCCACTTGTAATACTGACTCAGCTTTTCTCTCTGTTACCACGTCCAGCCCAGCGTTTCCTGCAGCTCTGCATTTCATGGTACTTAGATGGCCGTTGATTCTACTCTCTCTCCAATATCCCTTGCTAACCAGAAATTGGCATCAACATCATTGTCAATTCTGACCTCACCCTATCAGAGATAAATTCCTTTATCCTATCCATCCATCTCCACCCTCACCTCATCTTAAAATTATTATTCCAGTCCTCACAAATGGTCATCAGGTTGAGATAACCATTTCCCTCTCCATGGATGCTAACTGACCTGCATGCTCAACTATTCTGTCTCTGCTCATGCTTCCAGCACCTGCAGTGCTTTAGAATTGTTGGGATTTAGATTTGGTACCCCCTTGCTGCTCAAAGTTAGGGGAACCAGTTCCGATGTAACAAGACAGTAATGTGGGTGAATTCACTGGTGGAAAATTCATTCCACCACGGGAGGAGGACCTCTTTGGTACACAATTGCTCCATAAAGCAGTACTACAAATATTTTAGAGATTAAAAAATAATATCCTTCCCATGTGGGCATCAGTGGAAAGGCCAATACTACATATGCCTCCTTAACTGTCTCTGGAGGTGAACCAACTTCTGGAACTGTGTAAGCTACTGACGGAGCAACTTACACATGTGACTCTCAGCAGCGCTCAAATATGGCTAGGAAGTTGTATCAAACTACTGCCAGATGAGCCAGCACATCAAAGCTGACAAAGGTATCTTGAACTACCATAATTCTATGTGCTCTTTTATGTAATAATGGCATTAAAAACACTGTTTCAACAAGCACTATTAATCATCACTTTATGACTGTATGGACATTCACAATGAAATGCTTAGCTATGCAGAAGTTTGCTTTGAACAAAGTAATTCCAAGATCAGGCCTGAAGCTGTAAAATTCTGTAGTCTCTGTCCCAACTCTGTCACAAATTTATTCCACAAGTGATACGCCTTCCATTATCTTTTGAGCTATCTATCTAATACAAATACTTTTTTCAACTTACCACTCAATTTGATTTCTCTCACATAGTTGCTGGGAAACCACCCATTTTTCCCATTGAGTGTTCCTTCCCACCAGCCCCCTTCCTCGATTCTGGTCACATGGATGACATCGCCCTTGTTAAAGCAGAGTTCATCCTCATTGGTCTGATAGAAATTGAATTTTGCTTTCACCACCATATGATGTTTGCTGTTATCTGACATGTCCTTCCAAAAAAAAGAAATAATTTCCATCAACATTCACTCTTTCACTGAGATATTTGCAATAAAAGTTGAAATAGAAATCTTTATAAACAAATGGTGTGCACTGTGGCCAATTCTGCTGACAAGGTATAGGAGAAGGTGCAGTGATTTACTGCTCTCAGTATGAAGAGAAGCATGATTGTTCTTCAAGCAGATTTAATAATGATTCAGAGAATGAAGAACTTGATAGAGTAGGCATTTTCATTCACAGAACGGTCATTGGCCAAAGATGCACAATTGATAACTGTCCTGTATTAATGGGTTTTGAAAATCTGGCCAATACCGATTGAAAGAGAAGCACAAAAAGTTCCAGATTGGCACTTTCTGGAGAAATTTGGCAAAGGAATTAGTATACCAAATCTTATTTTCTGTAATTTATCGTTTTCAGATCCTCACAAATGAGAATCTACACCACAGGAAGGGGTAGAGATGGATACAATTACAACCTTTAAATGACAGTTAGAGAAGTACATAGATAGGAAGGTTTTAGGGGGATATGTGCCAAACACAGGCAGCCAACTTGGTAAGGATGAACAAGTTGGGCTGAAGGATCTGTTCTTCTGCCAGCTAACTCCTTGAATCTTGGCCGTGCACCTGGGACAACCACTATTCCATCAAAATAGCACCTGCCTTCACCACGCTGTCCTTTTGAGTTCCTTGCTTTGTGGGTCTTGGTGCCCTTTCTGCTGCTCTGTGGCCTCCACAGTTGAAGGCTCTGAGCCAAATCCTTCGTGGACACTAAGGTCTTCAAAAACTCTTCTCAACTTAAGGAAACAAACTATCCAGACACAAGAAAAAAGGGTAGTGAGATTGTGGACCATATGCAGATTACAGAAGAGGATGTGGTTGCCGTCTTTAGGCGAATTAGGATGGAAAATTCTCCAGAGGCTAACAGGATATCCCCTCAGAACTTGAAGCGGTAAGTGCAGGAATTGCAGGGCCCCTGGCAGAGAAACTTAAAATGTCCTTAGCCATGGATGAGGTGCTGAGGGATAGCTAATCTGCTTCACTGTTTAAAGTGGCTCTAAGAATAATTTATAATAATTTATAGGCCAATAAGCGCAATGTTAGTCATGGGTAAACTACTGGAAGATATACCAAGGGACAGGATATATCACTGTTTGTAGAAATAGGACCCAATTAGGGATAGATAACGTAGCTTTTGCATGGCAGGTCACGTCTAACCAATCTTATAGTGTCACAGAATCATTTAAAATCATGACTAGGTTAATATCCCGATATTAATATCATGACTAATTTGTTGTTTTGCGGCAACAGTACATTGGAATACGTTATAAACTGGGTTCAGTGGGTGAAGGCGGGAGGACAAGATGGCAGCGCGACGCAGCTCTCCGGTGAAATGATATCGTATCTGTTAAATAGGGGCCGTGGACAATTCTGATTTGACGGAGACAGACGTGAAAGCACAGAGGAACATCTGGAGAAATTTCTGAAATGCCGGTTTGCTGCCACTGTTACTGCGCGATCGAGAATCTTCCGGAGGGAAGGCCCCAAAATCCCCGGCTTTGCCTGCTGCTGGCGACCGAAGCTGAAGCCGAACCGTTCAGCAGAGATGGTGCTCGATACTCGGTGTCGGAGGGCTGATCGGAGCTTGAAGTTTTCGGATGACTCAGAGTCGGACTGTGGTCGGGCATGGCAGGGAGAGTTTTCTTCCTTCTCCCGTCTGCATGAGATGTGGGACATTCGAGAGACTTTGAACTTTTTTTACTGTGCCATGGCTTGTTCTTCATCAAGTTATGGTATTGTTGCACTGTTGTAACTATATGTTATAATTATGTGGTCTTGTTAGTTTTTCAGTCTTGGTCTGTCCTGTGTTTCTGTGATATCACACCAGAGGAATATTGTATCATTTCTTAATGCATGCATTACTAAATGACAATAAAAGAGGACTGCGTGTCCTCATAATCTAATCTAATCTAAAACTATAAATTACTACAAACTTATATAAAAATTTAGTAGGGCAAACAAAGAAAGAAAATAGTAAGGTCATCTATGTGGATTCATTGCTTGTTCAGAAATCCGATGGTGAAGGGAAGAAGCTGTTCCTGAAACGTTAAGAGTGTGTCTTCAGGCTCCAGTACCTAGTCCTTGAAAGAGTTACTATTTTAAAAAAATGTCAACCTGTTTATAAGACCATAAGACTTGGGAGCAGAATTAGACCTTTCAACTCACTGAGTCTGCTTCGCCATTTGAGCATGGCTGATTTATTTTCCCTCTCTACCAAGAAAATTAGAAGTAAGGTAGTGGACATTATTTACATGAACTTTAGCAAGGCCTTTGACAAAGTCCCACATGGTACGCTGCCAAAGGGATTCGGCCTGAAACATCAAATGTTTACTCTTTTCCAGAGATGCTGTCTGGCCTGCTGAGTTCCTCCAGCATTTTGTGTGTGTTGCTTGGAGTTCCAGCATCTGCAGATTTTCTCTTGTTTATGACACGGGAGGCTGGTTCAGAAGGTGAAGTCACTTGGCATTCAGTATGAAATACTTAATTGGATTCAACACTGGCTTAGTGAGAGAAGCCTCTCTGACTAGTGGTGAGCCACAGGGATCGGTGCTGGGTCCGTTGTTATTATATACTGTTTTAATTATTTAGCTGATAATCTGGTAAACTGGATTAGTACCTTTGCAGATAACACTATGATTAGGGGCATAATAGACAGTGAGGAAGGCGATCAAAGCTTGCAAAGTGATCTGGACCAGCAGGATTCATGGGCTGAAAAATGACATATGGAATTAATGTCAGGCTTGCCCTGAATGTGTGTGATACACAAAAGGACCTGGAAATGGGGTAGTGGACATATAATTTGTCCATCTGTGCTGATCACCCCATCCTTGGCTAAGCTGTTCCACCGTGAACACGATCTGTTATGAGTCAACATGATGCTTTCAGATCAAGTCATGCATAGCACATACCTCCGCCACACTGCTCAGGTATGTTTCTGGGGTACAGGGACTAGCTAGCCTTGTGCCTGTTCTATGTACTTGACATATGATTTTTTTTTGTGTTCTATCGCTGAGCAGTAGTGAACCATCTGATTGGCCTATCAGAGTTCTCTTTGGGAACTAGTTGACTTGATCAGCATTTCTGATCTGGCTATTGTTCACAATTGCACTTAATAAAAAAAAAAATCCAGATCCATAATTCCTTGAAAGTAGAATTGCCAGCAGACAGGGCAGTAAAGAGAGATTTTGCCATATTAACTTCATAATTCAAAGCATTAAGTACAGAAGTTGGGATGTTATATTGAAGTTGCATAAGACAATGGTAAGACCACATTTAGAGTATTGTATTCCATTCTGATCTGATCACCTATCTTCAGGAAAGATATTAATAAGCTTAAAAAAGTGTAGAGAAATTTTACATAGATGTTACAAGGACTTGAGGACCTGAGTGAGAGGGAAAGGTTGAATAGGTTGGGACTGGAGGTGCAGGAGAATAAGGGGAGATCTTATAGAGGCATACAAAATTGAGAAGTATAACATGCAGGCTTTTCCCCCTTAGATTGGCTGAGACTAGAACTAGAGGTCGTAGGTTAAGGATAAAAGGTGAAATTTAATTGAAATCTGAGGGGGAGCTTCCTTCCTCAGAGTGGTGCAAGTGTGGAATGAGCTGCCAGTTGTAACATTTAAGAGAAATTGGATAGGTACATGGATGAGAAAGTTATGGAGGGCTGTGGTCCAGGTGGAACTAGACTGAAAACCAGGCCAGCAGACTAGATGGCCCAAAAGGCCTGCTTCTGTCCTGTAATGCTGCTATTACTCTCTAAAACAAAGCTCTTTACCTCAGTGGAGCTCTGCCCAAGCATGTGTGGGAATACAACTGCAGTCTGTCAAACAGAATTCCTGCTGGCACATGGAGGTCTTCCCAAGAAGCAACAGTGGTACTGTACAAAGCAGGAATCCCATCACAAGACGCCAACCCCTGGGACCACAGCCTGCACTCAGTGACATCAGGGAAGCTATCTCCCACTGGAGATCTGAGCAAGCACACCAGCAGCTCTACTGCATTAGGAGTTTGAGATTTGGTATGTTACTAGAGACTCTGACAAATTTCTATAGAAGTGCAGTGGAGAGCATTCTGACTCCTTGCCTGGTATGGAGGCTCCAATGCTGCAGAATTTGCCAGCTCCATGTGAGCACAAGCCTCTCCAACCTCCGACATCTCCAAGAGGCAGTGCCTCAAGTGTTATCATTAAGGACACTCACCATCCAAGACATGGCCTCTTCTCATCACGACCGTCAGGAGCCCGAAGACCCACAATAATGGTTCATAAACAGCTCTTCCCCTCCACTATCAGCTTCCGTAATGGTCCATGAACACTACCTCATTATACCTTTCTTTGCACCATTTTGTAATTTTATGTGTTTGCACTGTACCACTGATGCAAAACACCAAATTTCACAAACATAAGACAGTGATCAAAACAGACAGATCTCTGATTTTTTCTGCAATCATTTCCTCTAAATCACTTATGTAACTTTGTTCCTCCTACCTTCAGACTTTCCCCATCCCCACACCCACCCCAACACATCAAACATTCAAATTTCACTCACTAAACTTCGATACTTTCCAGGAAAATTTTTGGAAGTTCTTCCAAGTGACAAGTGGACTCCAGTGAAAGAATCAGCTGACTTTATTTGATGGGATTGGTGACGTGCACATACCGAATCACTTCCAACACCAATATCTGCAGAAGACAAATCCATTAGTTGCACAAAATTTGAATAATTATTTGTACATTTAAAAAAAATAAGATGTTACTGTTTTACAGCGAACATTATTTTAGAATTGACCTCAATCAATGAACATTTGCAACTTCCTCAGCACATTTTAAAAGACATCTGGATTGCCTCCCAGACCTAACACTTCACAGAAGGCTTAGACTCGAGGAGAATGATTCCTAATAATGAAGCTACCAATCAACCGGTATATAAGACCATAAGACATGGGAGCAGAATTAGGCCATTCAGAGCCTATCGAGTCTGCTCTGCTATTCAGTCATGGCTGATTTATTTTCCTTCTCGATCTCATTCTCCTACCTTCTCCTCATAACTTTTGACATGTTTCTAAATCAATAACTTATCAACCCCTGCTTTAAATATACCAAATGCTTGGCCTCCACAGCTGTCTGTAGCAATGAATTCTACAGATACACCACTCTCTTGGCTGGATAAATTTCTCCTCATCTGTTCTAAAGGATAACCTTCTACTGAGGCAGTGTCCTCTCGTCTTAGTTTCTTCCAGTACTGGAAACATCCTCACTATTTCATTCTATCTCGGTTTTTCAATATTCAGTGGGTCATAGTGAGATCCCTCCTCCTCCTCCTAAACTCCGGCAAGTACAGGCCCAGAGCCATCAAACTTTCCCTCTTTAAAGCGCTGAGTTAAATCCACATTATTCCTACTGCAGTAATTCATTGTGTGGCTCAGTGCCACATTCATGTGGTTACACTTCAGCGAGGAAACTAAGACAGTTTACTTGTTTTAGACGTAATATAAAACAAAGTTGTTGCTGGTCAATATTTCAGTGACAGTGAGATTATATCTAATGCACATGACAGTTCCCAGCTCATCATTTCTGCACTAGCCAGGATGGAGCAGCTGCTCTGCCCAGACTCATTTCAATATCTTCACTTCAACAGCAAAACAAAACCTGTGATGATGGATTTCCTGTAAACATTTGGCTGCTTTCAACTAGAGTTGCCATGGAGATTGGGATTCAGACAAACTCCAGACTCCATCTACTCTCCCAATTTTATAAACTTCTATCAGGTCACCCTTCAGCATCCAACACAGAGAAAACAATCCAAATTTGTCCAGCCTCTCCTTGTACTTAATACTCTCTAATCCAGGTAATATCCTGCTGAACCTCATTTGCACCATCTCCAAAGCCTCCACATCCTTCCCAATTCTATACATAACATCCCAACCAATAAAAGTAAGTATATCATATGCCTTTTTTTAAAATCACCTATCCACTTGTGTTGCCACTTTCAGGGAACTATGAATTTGTACCCCAAGATCCCTCAGTGGGTCATGCCTTTTACTGTACATCTTCCTCTTGCATTTGAATTCCCAAAGTGTAACACCCGCATTTGTCCAAATTAAACTCTATCTGCCATTTTTCTGCCCATATTTGCATCTGGCCTACCTAAATCCTGCTGAATCCTTTGAAAACCTTCCCCACCAGCCACAACCTTGTCAAATTGTATGCTGCCTGCAAACTTGCTAATCAGCCTACTTACACCTTCTTCCGAATCATTTATATCACGAACAGATGCAGGATGGAAGATTAGCAAATGTGTGGACGTGAAAGTTACTGGCATGGATAACAAGAAAGAAGTCTAAGCTTACATCACGATAAAGACTGGATGGAAAGGTGGGCAGAGCGGTGGCAGAGGGAATTTAATTCTGACCTGTGCTAGATGCATTTTGGAAAGTCAGATAGGGGTAGGACATATACAGTAAACGGTCAGGTACTAATAGATATTGACAAACAAGGAGAACTTTAAGGTTGAAGTCCATAGGTTTCTTAAAGTGCCAAAGGTGAAACGGTCAGCTTAATATGGCCTAGTTCTATGTTATATAACTATGACAAAGGAGGAGGAAGTGGGAATGGTACCAGGTCCACCAGCAGGACAGAGTGGCACTAAGGTGAAGGGCCAGCTTGGAAGAACACAGCTGCAGAAGCTTTTCCAACCTCTATTATGTGCAACTGGATGAGCAAGCTTTCCAATCTGTGATATTATTTAGTGCCTTTGATGAGAAATCTGATCCATCAAGCCGTGTGTTATAATATGGTAGAATTTCTGGTGCGTGAGAATCAACTTAAAGCAACTCCACTGTCAAAGTTCACCTTCTTAATCCTGATTTAATGTGAAAAAGTAAATTTATACATTGTACAGATCCATTTAAAAATCATTCAATGGACACCATCAACACACACTGGTCCAACACTTTCTGAAAAACAGATCCTCATTTCTACACTAGGGTGTCCTGTTCTATGTCTGTAGTTCCAGACTGCAATGTGTTAAATCATTTTTGGATTACTCTGGGAACTATTCCAGGAATTGAACTGCTTGCCAAAGTGGTTCAGCTTTCACTAACCTGAAATCTAAGTTACTGCATTTGGCAAAGGTAAAAGAATAAATGCAAGTGGATGGTGTTCTAGTACAAGGTTAGATTGTGTCTGCTCTCAACTCTCCCCAAAGTGTTAACTTATTGTACCTCTCCTGCAATGACCAGGTCTGATCAGATTCAGTCTACCATCCCTGCAGGATCTGTGTGTCCAGGACAAAGAAGCAGGCAGGGAAAATCATTGCGGACATTACCCACTCTGCAAACTGCCTATTCCAAAATCTCCCTTCTGAAAAGCACTACAAACTTCATTATCACCTTAAAAAATTTCTTCCCTCAGGCAGTTAACCTGATCAACCATTCCACTTAGCCCCCCGCACCCCCCATTACTCCTGACACTGCACTACAAGCACTTTAAACCAGTTTTTATAATGCTACTTACATTGTAAAAGATGCTGGTACTTCTGCACATTTTATTCCATATCCATACTTCAACCACTACCTTTATATTTTATAAAATTCTTCATAATTGTTGAATGTTGTTGTTTGTTGTTCCATGTTGTGCCAACACCACAGCAAATTCCTAATACGTGTAAATGTAAAGGGTAAATAAAGTTACCCTTGATCATCAGTGTTACTGTGTGAATGCATTAACAACAGCTTAAAGCTTAGCCTCCAAACACACGCAAGTGCAAACGTTGCCTATTTGATGCAGCTAGTTGACTGAAGCTTCAGTGAACTTTTTGAAGTTCTGTCCCCAGAGGTTCAACAGTTTCCTCTTACTTTCGGGAATTAGTTCCCTTCTTACATGAAGCTTTCTGAACACAAGTTGCAACGTGCAAGGCAAAAAGGATGACTAAAGAAAGCTTTGGGGCAATGACAGTTTTGCTTGACACCCACCTTTGGTGAGATCGCCTCTGCTTAGGAATCACAGATCTGATGCAAGGTTTTGATTTAAAATGTTAACAGTGGAATTCTCCCCTCCCCCCTCCCCACACAGATACTGCTCCACCAGCCCAAGTTCCTCAGCAGATTGCTTATAGCCCATTGGTTAGTTCTACAATTTACATAGATCAGGAAGCAAATGTAAAATGGAAATAAATTTCTGTGGGCAGCCAAATTTGAAAAGGGTGTTCTACAGTCCCCAATTAATGGGCCCAAAGTCTTTAATGAGGTCAAAGTCAGCCATGCATAACGGGTAATGCTGTTCTCTACATTTGTCTTCTTGCCGTACCATTGAAGTTACCAATGACTCCCTCTTTTGGGCTACATGCTTCATTTTAATGAGAATTATGACAAACAGTGGTAATTAAAACTCTCTAGCAACACACATCAAAGTTGCTGGTGAACGCAGCAGGCCAGGCAGCATCTATAGGAAGAGGCGCAGTCGACGTTTCAGGCCGAGACCCTTCGTCAGGACTAACTGAAGGAAGAGTGAGTAAGGGATTTGAAAGCTGGAGGGGGAGGGGGAGATGCAAAATGATAGGAGAAGACAGGAGGGGGAGGGATGGAGCCGAGAGCTGGACAGGTGATAGGCAGAAGGGGATACGAGAGGATCATGGGACAGGAGGTCCGGGAAGAAAGACGGGGGGGGGGGTGACCCAGAGGATGGGCAAGAGGTATATTCAGAGGGACAGAGGGAGAAAAAGGAGAGTGAGAGAAAGAATGTGTGCATAAAAAAGAGTGACAGATGGGGTACGAGGGGGAGGTGGGGCCTAGAGGAAGTTAGAGAAGTCAATGTTCATGCCATCAGGTTGGAGGCTACCCATACGGAATATAAGGTGTTGTTCCTCCAACCTGAGTGTGGCTTCATCTTTACAGTAGAGGCGGCCGTGGATAGACATGTCAGAATGGGAATGGGATGTGGAATTAAAATGTGTGGCCACTGGGAGATCCTGCTTTCTCTGGCGGACAGAGCGTAGATGTTCAGCAAAGCAGTCTCCCAGTCTGCGTCGGGTCTCACCAATATATAAAAGGCCACATCGGGAGCACCGGATGCAGTATATCACCCCAGTCGACTCACAGGTGAAGTGATGCCTCACCTGGAAGGACTGTTTGGGGCCCTGAATGGTGGTAAGGGAGGAAGTGTAAGGGCATGTGTAGCACTTGTTCCGCTTACACGGATAAGTGCCAGGAGGGAGATCAGTGGGGAGGGATGGGGGGGACGAATGGGCAAGGGAGTTGTGTAGGGAGCGATCCCTGCGGAATGCAGAGAGAGGTGGGGAGGGAAAGATATGCTTAGTGGTGGGATCCCGTTGGAGGTGGCGGAAGTTACGGAGAATAATATGTTGGACCCGGAGGCTGGTGGGGTGGTAGGTGAGGACCAGGGAAACCCTATTCCTAGTGGGGTGGCGGGAGGATGGAGTGAGAGCAGATGTACGTGAAATGGGGGAGATGCGTTTAAGAGCAGAGTTGATAGTGGAGGAAGGGAAGCCCCTTTCTTTAAAAAATGAAGACATCTCCCTCGTCCTAGAATGAAAAGCCTCATCCTGAGAGCAGATGCGGCGGAGACGGAGGAATTGCGAGAAGGGGATGGCGTTTTTGCAAGAGACAGGGTGAGAAGAGGAATAGTCCAGATAGCTGTGAGAGTCAGTAGGCTTATAGTAGACATCAGTGGATAAGCTGTCTCCAGAGACAGAGACAGAAAGATCTAGAAAGGGGAGGGAGGTGTCGGAAATGGACCAGGTAAACTTGAGGGCAGGGTGAACAACACCTTATATTCCGTATGGGTAGCCTCCAACCTGATGGCATGAACATTGACTTCTCTAACTTCCGCTAGGCCCCACCTCCCCCTCGTACCCCATCTGTCACTCTTTTTTATGCACACGTTCTTTCTCTCACTCTCCTTTTTCTCCCTCTGTCCCTCTGAATATACCTCTTGCCCATCCTCTGGGTCACCCCCCCCCCGTCTTTCTTCCCGGACCTCCTGTCCCATGATCCTCTCGTATCCCCTTCTGCCTATCACCTGTCCAGCTCTCGGCTCCATCCCTCCCCCTCCTGTCTTCTCCTATCATTTTGCATCTCCCCCTCCCCCTCCAGCTTTCAAATCCCTTACTCACTCTTCCTTCAGTTAGTCCTGACGAAGGGTCTCGGCCTGAAACGTCGACTGCGCCTCTTCCTATAGATGCTGCCTGGCCTGCTGCGTTCACCAGCAACTTTGATGTGTGTTGTTGATTAAAACTCTCTAGTCTGTTCTATCACTCATTTATATCATGACCAGAGTTTTATCCACTTGCACCCAAAACAAAACAAGTGCACTGAGATTTTGGATTGATGCCCTGGACGTTATCAAAACATGGACAACACAGTGGTGTAGCATTTAGCATAGGGCTTTGCAGCACAAGCATCCTGGGTGGGTTCAATTCCTGCCCTTGCCCGCACGAAGATTGTACATTTCCCTTCTGACCACATAGGTTTCCTCCAGGTGCTCTGGTTTCCTCCCACATCCCAAAGACGTACAGGTTAGTAAATTAATTGATCAGATGGATGTAATTGGGTGGTGCAGGATCAGTAGGCTAGAAGGGTCTGTTACCGTGCTGTACCTCTAAATATATAGATTTTTAAATTATCTAGTCCATTGTACATGTGTTGGCTCTTTGAAAACAGTTTAGTCACATTCTCCCCCCAACCTCCACCACAAGGTCCCTGGTCTTGCGAATCAGTCTCTGAAATTTCCAGATCCACAAGTTTGTGCAATCTATTCCTCTCATTGTACTTCAAGATCCCTTCACTGAAGTTGTGAATCTGAGACATCTTGTTATTGACCTGTTCACCAGAGGAAATAGTTTACCTACTTCATCAAATCCTGGCATCTTGACCTTACTGATTCTTTGCTGCATTTCCACATCTCTTGAAGGATTTGGGAAGACAAGGGGATTCCAGTATCACTGACTACTACACCTGCAAGAGTTGCAACTTCTTACAGACCATGTTAGAGAACTCGAGTTGAACGAACTCCAGATCATTCAGGAGACAGAGGGGTTAAATGACAGAAGATACAGGGAGGTAGTTACACCTAAGGTGCAGGACACAGATAAATGGGTGACCATCAAGAGAGGGAAAGGAGATAGGTAGCCAGAGCAGAGTACCCTTATGGTTGTTCCCCTCAATAACAAATACAGCACCTTGAAAAAATATTCAGCCTCCATCCCCTTGTTCACAGCTAATAGAGACTTATCCAAAAGGACTACTGGCTGTGGTAGCTGCAGGAGGTGGCTTAACTAAGAACTGAGCAAGGGGGATGAATACTTTTGAACTGCTGACATTTCAGTATTTGATTTTTTAGTTTTTCATGCTTTGTAATTTTTTCCTGTTTTTGGCTCGACTGTGGGAAAAAGGAGCATGTGATTCACAAATAAAAATTCTCAGTTAAATTGATCAAAATCCCTGGTTGTAACATTTATGCCAACAAAGGGTTGGAGATTGAATACTCTTGAAGACACTGAACATTGTTTTAGGACAATTGGGGTGGGTGGGGGTGGTGAACAATCTAGCAGAGGAAAGCCCAGCAGTCAGGTCTCTGGCATGGAGCCTGGCTCGGTGTCTCGGAAAGGAAGGGAAGGGGGAGGGCAGAGAAGTGGGGAGCAGCAGTGATAGGGCATCCATTGTTAAGGAAACAGACAGGAGGTTCCGTAGATGAGATCGAGATTCCCAGATTCGATGTTGCCTCTCAGGTGCCAGGGTCAGAGACATCTCAAATCCAGTCCATAGCATTCTTAAGGGAGAAGATAGGCATCCGGCTGTCATGGTCCACATTGATACCAATGAAATAGGCAGGAAATATCCTGCAAAGTGAGTACAAGGAGTTAGGTGCTAAATTAAAGTACAGGATCTCCAGGGTGGTGATCTCAGGGTTGCTACCAGTGCCATGTGCTGGTGAAGCCAGAAATAGGAACATAATGCAGGTTAAAACTTGGCTAAGGAAATGGTGAAGGAAGGAATATTTCAGATTTTGGGAATATTGACTTCTCTTCCTGAAAAGGTCTGATCTGTACAAACTGGATGGTCTGCACCTGAACTGAAGGGGGACCAATATCCTTGCAGGATTTGCTAGTGCTGCTCCAGGGGTTTTAACTAGAGTTGCAAGGGGATGGAAATCAGAATGCCAGGGGAGATAGTGGAGAAAGTAGATGTTAAGGCAGGAAAAGGTCAAGCACGGTGGAACTAATAGGCAGATGAGCTTAAGAGCAGGGAGCAGCATGTGTTTTATGATATTGTAGCCCATGGTGAGACGGTTGCAGGAGGAGTGAGACTGACAGCTTAACATTCTAGGCACGATAGAGAGGGAGGTATTAAAGGGGGAGGGGTGACATTACTTGTCAAGGACAAGGTCACGGCAGTGTTCAGACAGATCAGACTGGAGAACTCATCTACTTTTGCTACATGGGTGGAACTAAGCAATAAGAAGGGGATGACCACATTAATGGATATTATAAATTATAGTATAGACCTCCCAATAGACAACAGGATATAGGAGAAAAATTGTAGAAAGACGGCATACAGTTGCAAGAAAAATAAGGTTGTAATGGTAGGTGATTTTGACATTCCAATATTGACTGGGACTCCCATACTCTAAAAGAGCTGGATGGGGATGGAGTTTGTTAAGGCTCCATTAAGTTTGATTAAGTTTCTTTAATCAAAATATAAAGGTCCCTACTAGCCAAAGTACAATACTGGATCTCCTATTAGGAAATGAGTCAGGACAGATGACAAATGTGTATATGGTCCTCTGGGCCTTATAAGGTGCCCCCTTGAACCTTGTGGGAGGCTAGTGCAGAAATTGTACGAGTACTAACAGAGGTATTTAAAATGTCCTTAGCCACACGAGATGGCAGAGGATTGGAATATAGCTAATGATGTGTAGTTCCAGAAAGGTTCTAAAAATAAGCCGCGAAATTATAGCCAGTTAAGTTTGATATCGTGGTGGGTAAATTATTGGAACATATTTTAAGGGACCTGACAGGTATGAACTTGGATAGATAGGACTGATAAGGTGTAGTCAACATGGCTTTGTCTACGGTAGGTCATGTCTAACCAATCTTGTGAAATTTTTCAAGAAGGTTACTAGGAAAGGTGATGAAGGAAAGGCAGGGGACATTCTCTACATGGACTTTAACAAAGTGCCGCATGGAAGGCTGGGTAAGAAGGTTCAGTCGCTTGGTATTCAGGATGAAGTAGTAAACTGGATTCAATGATGGCTTTGCAGAAGAGTGGTACTAGAGTGGTACTAGATGGTTGTCTCTCTGGCTGCAGGCCTATAACTGGTGGTGTGCCACAGGGATCGGTGCTGAGTCCATTGTTATTTGTCATCGATATCAACTATCTTGATGATAATGCGGTAAACTGGGTCAGCAAATTTATGAAAGACACCAAGACTGGGGGTATATTAGACAGTGAGGAAGGCTATCAAAGCTTGCAGAGAGATTTGGATAGCTGGAAAAATGTGCTGAGGAATGATGGATGGAATTTAATACAGACAAGTGTGAGGTGTTGCACTTTGGGAAGACAAAACAGGTTCGGACCTACACTGTGAATAGTCGGGCACTGAGGAGTATAGTAGAACAGAGGGATCTGGGAATACAGATTCTATTTCCTTGAAATAGGTAGATAGCTAGCTTTTGGCGTATTGGCCTTCATAAATCAGAAAATCGAGTAAAGGAGCTTGACTGTTATATTGGAGTTGTACAAGACGTTGGTGAAGCCAAATTTGGAGTATTGTCTGCAGTTCTGGTCATCTACCTACAAGAAAGATATCAGTATGAATAAAAGAGTACAGAGAAAATTTACAGGGGCATTGCCAGGATTTGACGACCTGATAAGAAAATGATTGAATGGGTTAAGCCTGAATCGTAGTAGAATGAGGGGAGATTTGAGAGAGTTATACAAAACAATGAGGGACTAGATAGGGTAAATGCAAGCAGGTTCCTCCCCCCCTCCACTGAGGTTGGGTGAGACTAGAACTAGAGGTCATTGATTAAGGCAACACTCACAATACGCTGGAGGAACTCAGCAGGTCGGGCAGCATCCGTGGAAAAGATTGGTCGACGTTTCGGGCCGGAACGTCGACCAATCTTTTCCACGGATGCTGCCCGACCTGCTGAGTTCCTCTAGCGTATTGTGAGTGTTGCTTTGACCCCAGCATCTGCAGATTATTTTGTGTTTAGGTCATTGATTAAGGGTGGAAGGTGAAATATTTAAGGAGTACTTCTTCACCCAGAGGGTGGTGTGAGTGAGGAACGAGCTGCCAGTGGAAATGGTGGATGCAGATACAATTGCAACGTTTAGGAAAGATATAGACAGGTAGGGGCATGGAGGACTACGGTGGAGGTGCGGGTCAGTGGGATGGCAGAATAATAGTTCTGTCCTGTCCAAAGGGTCTGTTTCTGTGCTGTAGTGCTCTAAGACTATTTCAATCTTAATAAATCTCTTCTGTACATTTCTATTTGCCTAAACCAATGCCAAAGTGGTCAACAATACTAACAAGATCTATTTGCTTTTATATTTCGCATATTTATAACACATGACAAGCATTTTTTAATAACCACTATTAACTTCCCCTGTCATCTTCAAGGATGCCTATTGACATGAAGGCTACTCTGTTCAATACTGTAATGCTTTTCAGTACTACGGTAAATAATTAGAACTGCCATTCCATATTAATCCGCATAAGTGCAGCTCTTCTCTAAAAGTCAGAATCAGGTTTAATATCACTGGCATATGTCGTGGAATAGGTTGTTGAAAAGTTTCTCTGTAATGAACTCTATCGGCTGTACTTGCACACAGATTATTGCATGCGATCAAGTCGTTCTTTGCACCCAAGCTATTGAGCAGTTTTAGGGAGATGCTGTGAAATCTGTATTTTTTAGGCTGATAGATCATCAGTTTAAATTCTGAATTATCAACCTATGATAGTCACTGAAGCCAAGCCAGTATTAGTGATTGCAAGCCTAGCTTTGGGAATGAATTGATAGAGGTCTTTAAAAGCCAAAATATACAGAAGCTGACCTCTTCCACAATCAAAGATGAGGATCTTCCATACATAATTCCATTTTGACACAGTTCACTCCCTCTACCCTCAGCCATCATTCCACAACGTTTGAACCTCAATTCACCAAAATGTACCACTCGTCCTGTTCCCCTTGCACCTCATACTCCCAGAAGAGAATAACAGAGCTGCAAGGGTATGGGGAGAAAATTTGAGAAAGGACAGTAAACATGACTGACAAAAGGCAGTAGCTGCTTGGGTAAATGTCCTCACTTTACAGGGATAGGGCATCTGCTAATTGGCTTCATTAGCTACCACACATTCTGGGCCATTCAGAAAGATGTAAACATCTGTAAATATCTGCATGAAGGATATGTAGAAACATTACTTGGAGCAAAAGAGCTGATGATTACTTCTTAAGCCAAATTCTACTAAAGTATAGTACCACAAGGAGTACAATTCTCAATTTCCTGAAAACTTCCAGTCTACAGGGTTCCATCAGGAGTGCATGCTGATGAATAACTCGAGCAGTTTCGCACTGTCCATTACAAGTTCAATAATGCAAATTCAAAGCTTACTAATTCCACAACTATAAAAATATTGCTACAGTTCATTTTGTTTACTCACTCTCTGAGCCCAATACACAGGGAAACCATGTCCTTCCCCACTATGTCCTCTTACCTGCTGTTACTTTATTCAAGGTGACCAGGGAACTTAGAACCTTGTTGAAGTTCAGTCCTTGATAAAGATCATTGGCATCAAAAGTCTGCAAGGAACAAAAAGCAAATCCGTAATTTCTTATTAACACATTTAAGCCAGTCCTTCTGATGTAAAGCTTCTAGAGAAAGAACTCTTGCTCATCGACAGCCAACAAGTCGAGAGATGTTTGCAGCAATGAACATCCCAGAACTTAAAAGAAAGGCACCAATGTATACTTGAATGCAGCTAAATCTGTGAAGACTTGTCTTCATTCCTAAGAGCAACCAATAAAAAAGAGCATGCACACACCTACCTCTGACTTCTATCAATATAAATGGAATTCCTGTCAAAGTGTACAAACTGCTGCTTATGCCTTTGATTTACAGACTAGGCAACAGAACTAATCTCAATGCAGAATCACAGGACTTACTACCATTCTATACCGAATCTACAACAGCAAACCAGAACTGTAAATGTAAAAAGCTCTCGCTGCAAAAAAAACCCTGAATGACGACATGAGTCTCTCACTCAACAGAGCATGCTCCACTATTTCAGCTGTTTGGAAGTTAATCCTGGATATCAGTGCGATTTTAAAATACTTTAGAGCACAAACTAGATCAAAATGTTCTATTCTGTAACACCCCTGGGGGGAGAGAAAACATGTAGAATTTAGAAAAGGAAGTAAATTTATAAATCATCCAATGCTGTTAGGCCGCCTTTATATTGCAACAAGAGTATTCCAGTAAAAAATACCCCCCTTATCAAACTCTGCAGTGTTCAACATAGAATCTAAAGTGGTCTTGCATTAGTTCTAACCCCTCCATGATGTCAGTGCAAACTATGCACACAGGGTGCGTGTACTGAATTTGGAATTATGAATACTTGCTGACTTTACATCATGTCTGTCACCTGCCCACACAAGATCTCACCAACTTACAGCAGCTTGATGCAAGGTAGAAACCTTAGCACAGCTTCTCTGAGCAAACCCAGGGCACTATTTCAAAGAGTAGTGGGGAAAGATTGTCACAGTCAATGTTCGTTCCTCATTTGACGTCCTTTAATCTGGTTCATCTGATCATTACCCCATAGGATTGCACCATGAACAAATTGGCTGCTACACCCCCAAATTTACAATGTTAACTGTGTATCATCGAAAGTCGGCTCTCTCGGACATCCAGATAACATGAAAGGTGTTGGTGGAAGTGCAATTTCTTTCTAACAGTGGGATCTCTTCTGCTGCACCAGAGGAGGGGAGAAGGGGTAAGTACATTCACTCAGGAGGCAGGTTACATATACATGCACAACAGGCACACACGTCCTTCCTTACACCTTCTGCTCTCTCTCCCACCCTCACAAGCAGAAGCACTTCTATAGCCAGTTGATGATCTCCAGGGGAGCTATGACTGCCTGTATAAACTGAGCTGTTAGCATGGCATCTTCCACCTTTCACACAGGGCTATGGAGTAAAAGTAGAACCTTGCTACTAAAGCCAGATTTTAAACCACACAAGCAATTGTCTTCCTGGTGATAAGGAAACTAAAATGAGTTTCAATGAGTTAGGTAAAAAAAAGGTTGCAGCATAAAAATCAGAGACTGATGTACCACAGGACGCTGCGCTCTGTCAGGCATGAGCTGTATCTCTCAAGCTGCCAATCATTTGGTCAATCCCACTAATAAATTTTACTTTTTCCAGAATTTACCCAATTCCCTTTTAAAAGTTGATGAATCTGTCTCTATCACCCTTTCAGCAGCACCTTCCAAATCACCACTGTTACATATTTTTCCTAATCTTCCTTCAATTCATTTCCAATTATCTTAACTGTGTTCTGATTCCAATCTAGCATCCAGAAACTGTTTCTCCTCATTTATTCAGTCAAAATCCTTCATGATCTTGAACACCTCCATCAAATCCCTTAACCTCCTCTGCTCTCCCAGCTTCTCCACACAAGTGAAGCTCCTCATTTCTGCAAACTCAGTAGCACTGACTAATCCAGAAAAATAAAATACAAGAGAGAAGTCATGGCTTAATCACCTACGTAAACTGCCAAGGCACATAATTTGCGATGCATGAATTAACACATCCTGTTAAAATTTGGAAATGTTAAGAAGAATTAAAATCTTCCAGGCAGCTGAAGTATAGAGCCTGAAACCAGTTTTGAGAATGTAACAATTTAGGATGATTGCTTTTTACCTAACGCACATAAATGTGTGGAAATAGAAATATTGAACCCCATTGCTGATTAAGTTGTTAATGTTTTCTATTAAGATTTGTTATAATCCACATTATAAATTCATATTTTTAAAACTTGACTACCTCTTGACACATTAATTTTAATATATTGTTTAACTACTGAGCACAAATTCTCAATAGTTTATTAAATTGGTAATCACATTATAAATACACTAAAACACTTTGGCCATATTTATGATGAAAGTAAGATGCTTATCCAACTACTAGAACAAAAAGTGATATTCCTCCAGATCAACAATGATACAGATGAATAACAGAAAATCGCCAGTCCTCAAATTCTGTGCCACTCAATAAAGATCGTGTCTAATGTGCGACCTAACCATTAGCCTCCCTTTGCCTCCATTCTTTAAAGTCTTTGCACTATAAAATCAACCATTTAGTCTCCAATGTCATTGCAAAATAGCTATTAACTATCATGCAAAGTGGTTTTCCCAACCTCATTCTTGAGAGAAAAATATTCTGAGAAAAAGTATTTTTGCAACTTAATCGAACCTATCTTTAATATCCTGAAAACATTGATCAATCCCTTTAACCCTGTAGAATAAAATTAAGCTCTTAGCTTCATCCCTCCCCCTCCTGTCTGCTCCCATCATTTCAGGTCTCCCCCTCCCCCTCTCAAATCTCTTACTATCTCTTTCTTCCGTTAGTCCTGACGAAGGGTCTCCACCCGAAACATTGACTGTATTCTTTTCCATAGATGCTGCCTGGCCTGCTGCGTTCCACCAGCATTTTGTGTGTGTTGCTCGACTTTCCAGCATCTGCAGATTTTCTCGTGTTTGCAACAATAGGTTAGGGTAGGATCAATGTAAATGGGTGTCAGATGGTCCGTGCAGAATCAGTAGGCCAAAGGGCCCTTCTCTGCAGTGTATCTTTAGGTTTCTACACACCTACTGCTGCAGCCCACATTGCTTTATCCTTAGAATCCAGTTAATGTGCTTAGCACTCCCAAGCCAATCTCCTTCCAAATAGAAAGTCTCTGATCCTATTTGCCCACATTCCCTGCTACTATGTTCATGTGATATTTCAACCCCAGCTTTTTCCACTATTAACTTCCCACATAAACACACCAACCTATCTGTAGCTGGTGCTGCAATTATCTGTTTCATTTGAAAAACACTCCTACTCTATTCAACCCTAAGCTTCTGCTTCTTAAATTGCCTGAAAGCTTGTTTGAAATAAAATGCAATAATTTTAAAATGAAATTAAAATCACATCCTTTTTCTCTTGAGGAATTATCAAGTTTATTGTCATTCAACTATATACATGTACACCACCAAACGAAATAATGTTCCTTGGGACCAAGGTACACAACACAGTACATACAACCCACACACAACACAAAATACTATTACCACAAATAAATTAACTAATAATAAGGTGAATTTATGACAAGTTAAAAAGTAAACAATATAACATTACTGGCGCTTCATACATGGTGAGACATAGGTGGTGGCAGGGAGTTCAGTAGTCTCACATGCTGGGGGGGAAATGCTGTTTCCCATCCTATCAGTCCTTGTCCGTAATACTACGGTATCTCCTACCTGATGGCAAGGGGTAAAAGAGATTGTTAGACGAATGGGAGGTTCCATGGGCAATGCTAAGGGCCCAGTGTACGCAGTGCTCCCGATAAATATCTCAGATGGGTGCAAAAGAGATCCTGATGGTCCTTTCAGCAGTCCTCACGATCCTTTGGAGAGTCTTGTACTCAGATGCCTTGCAATTCCGGTCAGCACACACTCAATAGTGCTCCTGTAAAAATTGGTTAGAATGGAGGTGGGGAGGAAAGGGAAGTATCACTAGCTTTGACCTCCCTCAGGAAGTGGTACACATGCCGGTGATAATAAACCTAATTCTGATTCTGCTGTGCTTTCGTGACTAAAGAGGTAGCGTTGAGGGCCCAGGTGAGATCATCCATCATGTGTAGTCCACATCCTAACCCCACTTCACATGAAGCTCACACATGCTCCAGCAGCACACTGCTCCTTCACCCGAACCCTTAAGTAAACACTCAGCACTGATTTCACTTTGAATGTCAGCCTGATACTATAATCATGTAGTCCAAATTACGTGAGCTCTTTGAAAAAAGTTATTCCCAGACTCCCTGATCTTTTCCCATTGAAAGAGTATTTACCCAAGTCCTTTTGCATTTTACTGTGGAATCTGCTTCCACTGATCTCACAGGCAGTAATTTCAGGAGACTTAGGGGGTAACCTTTTAGATGCATAAAGTTATGAAGGGCATAGATAGGGTGAATGCACACAGGGAAAGGGAAATAAAAACTAGAGAGCATAGGTTTAAGATGACAGGGGAATGATTTAAAAAGAACCCAAGTAACAATTTTATGCAAAGGGTAGTGGGTAAGTGGAATAGCTGCCAGAGGAAGCAGTTGAGACAGGTACAATAACAACATTTAGCAGACATTTGGACAGGTACAAATAGGAAAGGCGTAAAGCGTTATAGGCTACGCGCAGACAAATGGAACTGTGAGATGGAAAAGTAGGAATCTTGATCAGCATGGATGAGTTGCCCGTTTACCTTTATGAAGGGCTTGTATTGTTTTATGGTTCAGTTATTTGTATTGAGGGATTTGTTAAATGAAGTGAGGAAGGGGTGAAAACAGGCTCTGTTATAGAGTTGAATGTAGACAGAAGATAAGGAGGAGAGGGAAGGTTGTAAATGGAGATACAAGAGAGATTGCAGATACTGCAAATCTGGATCAACACAGACAAGATGCTAGAGGAGCTCAGAGGGAAGGCAGCGTCTATGGAGGAGAATGAACAGTCAATACTTCAAACTTGATGAAAGGTCTCGGCCCGAAATATCAGCAGGTTGTAAATGGAGCAGCCAGCAGGCAGGAGATGTGGGGAGGTAGGGGTAATGGAAGCCAGGGGCTGAAAGGTTCCCATGTCTAAAGCACCAGCGCCACAATGCCCCTCTCCTCTCATACCCAACTCCCTCCCCCTTTAGTACAGTGCACGCAAGCGGGCTGTGCCACCATCCCAACCATCCCACATTAACCACCACACCCAGCATCACAGCACTATGAAAACATCCCACACAATTCACCAAGGACAGCAAGCACAGGAACCGGTGATGTTGTGGACAGACAGCAAGTTTATTAAAGGATACAGCAGGATATAGACCTATATGAAATATGAGCAGAGATAATGCAGATGGGGTTAAATCCAAACAAGATGTATGGGTAAAGAATATATAATGGCAGGATCCTTAACAGCACTGAAGTACAGCGGGATCTTGGGGTCTAGTCCAGAGCTCCTTAAAGCGGCAACGTGGGTAAAGGCGGCATATGGCATGAGTGCTGAGAATAAAAGCCCCAGAAAGTCATGTTACAGCTATACAAAACTGACTTGGCTATGTCTGAAGTACCACTGGAGCTGACAGCGAATTACAGGAAGGATATAGACGCTTCACAGAATGTGTAGAAGAGGTTCACCAAGACTGGAGATTAGGAGCTACAAGGAGAACCTGAAAGAAGTTTATAAAATTATGAGATGTAGATAGGTTAGGTAAGTCTTTTTCTCAGAGTCAAAATGTCAAATACTAAAAGGCAGAGGTTTAAGGTGAGGGGTCATTGTACTGCTGCTGCAAAACAACAAATTTCTTATCACATGACAATGTTGATAAACTTGATTCTGATTCAGAAAGTTTAAAGATCAACAAGGCAAGTATTCACCCCCACACACACACAGAGGCAGGTACCAGAAATGCACTGCCAGGGGAGATATAATGACATTTTAAAAGCCAATGAGTCGAGCACATGAACAGGCAGAAATGGAAGAATTTGCAGGCAGGTAAGATGCTGGATTGGCATCATGGTTAGCAGAGACTGGGTGGGCCGAAGGGCCTGTTCCTGTACTGCCACAACATCCTAACTTGGAATCAGTGGTACTTTGTTATGTCTAAATCTTTGAATATTCAACCCAAGAGCTATGTGAAAGCACCTCCACCATTCTGAATGGTTCAAGAAACCATCATAGTCCAAAATATTTCAGAATAATCAACAAATGCTAGTTTGCTGGTGATGTTCATATCACAAAAATGAATTTGAACCTTTCGCACCTCGACTCGAAGTGCCCCGCAGGCTTTCAGAAACTCTTTGATGTTATTCAGACATTCCGCCTCTGATTTGGGTTCCTGGTGTATCTGTAAAATTAAAAAATAGAGATACAATTGAATCACAAACTAAGCTCCCAGCATGAACTGAACATCCCCATCTCTTAAAACAATTAGAAAACTGCACGCAGCTAAAAGTCAGCTACACAGGATGGTGAGCATGTTAGTTAAGATCACTATTCCTACTTGTCATTTAAAACCAGTGCAAGTCTCCCTTAATTTTCTAGAGACATTGTAACCACTCTCACTGAACATCCTGAGGTATCCAAAGCATTAAATAAAAATCTCTCACACATTCGTAACCTCCTCAGTTACAGCTGGGGATGGGGTAGAGGCAGAACCAGAGGAGAGCTCAGGGGTGGTAGCAGGTGGTCAGAGAGATTAAACTTTGGACCACATCAACATATAGATTAAATACAACACGTGTCAACACCTAGTTCAATGTCAAGACAGTAGTCAGGTACAAAATAACTAAATTATGCTTTAACTTAGAGCAAAATTACAAAGTCAGTAAACTGTTGTCTATCAGTTATTACAGGATCGTGTGGCCATTACAGTTGGACTCTGTAATAAACAAAGCTCACTGCTGTCCAGTACAAAACTGACCATCCTCTGGTACAATGGTGATGACACTGGTTAAACCAGTCACCAACTTTAATGGAAAATGCCTCATACATGTAGATAAAATGATCCTGATGCATGCAGTTACTTAAATGTTTCCCAATGCTATAGGAAGTAAAGATCAAAAATCAAATCAGTCCTGAAAGAGGGTCCCGGCCCAAAACATTAACCATTTGTTCAGTTCCATAGATGCTGCCTGATCAGTTGAGTTCCTCCAGCAGTTTGTGTACGTTGCTTTGGATTCCCAGCATCCACAGAATTTTGTGTGTTCAAAAATCATGTGTTCAGTTTACCACAAACTCACAAATTAATGTTAAAATGCACAAGCATGGACAGTGCAAATATGGACAGTGAACCAGCCCACGAATTCTACCTTGTACTTCTATGCTCTCTTTTTGTGCTATTTAATTTTTTGTGTATTTCTGATAGTAATTTATAGATTTTTTGAGTACTACACTTGAATGCTGCTGCAAAACATACTTCACGACATATGTCAGTGATACTAAACCTGATTTCAAGATGACACACAAAAGAGTTCACTGTATGTAATTGGCCACATTTAGATTTTTGCTTGCACTTTGGTCAATAGTGACTGGAGAGAATTAATCTTTCAGTTGGCTGACTGATCCTGGGTTACAGGGTTTTTTGTTGAACTCCCTTGAGACTTAGTCCCACTTGATTACTCAATTCTTAAAATAATCCTGCTTCAAATTCTTGCAAACTTCATCTTCTGATTGACATTTTTCTGAACTTTTCTTGCTGGTTGTAGACTGACATTTCAGATGCTCTATGTTCCTCAAGTCTCTCAACTCCCTTCTGCTTCCCTACATCTCCAATATTCATCTTTGTCTAGTTCACTCTTCAGACTGGAACCTCTCAACTCACTCGGTCTTTTTTTTCTTTCTGATGTGATCATCAAAATTTTAAATTCCTTATCAAAGTGCTGTTTAGCTTCCCCCTTTTAACCTTTAGAAGTTACAGTATTCAAATATTGAACAGGTACAGCACAGGAACAGACCCTTCAGCTTACAATGTTGTGACAAACTAATTAACTCAGAAATCAAATGCCCAATTAAAGCAACCCTTTCTGCCTACACAATGCTCATATCCTTCCATTTCCTGCACATTTGTGTACCCATCTTCCTCAAATAACTTTTTCTATGAAGCCACTGAAGTAACTTCTCAGAGGACTGCCTCTAAAACAAGGTAGATGACTGCTTTGTTAACTTGCAGTACAAGCGGGAAAGGTCATCACGAAATTTTGTGCCACAAGCTAACAGTCTGAGCTTTGCAAATTTGTGAAATTAACTAGTACTGTTCACACCTGGACAGCTTCCTTTCCAATTGAAAGGGACCTCTCTCTGATGCTCAGTTACCAGCTCCCATTGCACAGGGCTTATATAATAACCCCAGTATTCTCAATCAATCATGATCAGATATGTGCATGGGTGCCTGCACACATCTCTAATTACAGTCTCTCCCTCACTCCCCTGTTCATGACATTTACAGGGAGCATTGCATACAACGGGCCCGAAGCATTGTTGAGGATCTCACCCACTACCATCCCACAGTCTCCTTGATCCACTACCATCCCACAATCTCTTTGACCCACTACCATCAGGAAGGTGGCAGAGGAGCATCAGGACCAGGACTGCCAGACTGGGTAACAGCTTCTTCCCTCAGGCTGAGAGACTAATGAATACCCTGCCACCACCAAGGACCTGTCACTAGGATAGTGGGCTGTTTACTATTTACCTGTGCTGCACACTACTTATATTTGATATAATATTTTACCAATCATTATATTTTATTAACATATTTGTGGTAATATTTTGTTTTATATGCTGTGGGTGGTATGTTTTGTGAGTGCACCATGGCCCAAAGGAACATTGTTTTGTTTGGTTGTATAAATGTACAGTCATACGACAACAAACTTGAACTAAAACTAACTCCAGCCCTGCCACTGATAAAAGACATGTCTCCGACGCCACTGTTGTCTTTGAAACTAACAGTTATAGTCGAGAGGCTATCTTCTGCTGTCGTTGGATTTGATCAAGTTATTGGTTTGAAAGAGTTAACACTTTACTGATGCTCTTTCCTCCTAGGATCAGCTGCCTCTCACACATCTTATCAAGGTGTTAAACCATGGCCTTGGGATCACACTTGTACTCCAGTCACATGGTCTTGGATTCAAATCCTCTCCAGAGACTATGGGGATAATTTCAGGCTAAAATTTTTGAGCAGTACTGTCAGAACGTCCATCTTTCAGATAAAACAACAGACATTGAGAGTGGAAAAAGAAAAAAGAATTATTCATAGTTGTTTGGTCAATTTTTTTTACATAACAGCAGCATAAATTCTGTTGGGAGCATTATCTTGTTATGTAAACAAACTGATTGCCACGTTTTCTGCATGCAGAAGGACCATTCAAAGGTCCATGCTGTGAAGCATTTGGGAGACTGATAATAGTCTTAAAAAATATATCTTCTGTAACAAATGCTGGAAATCTGAAAAAAAATAAGAAAATGTTGCCTGACCTGCTAAGTGGTTCTAGCAGTTTCTGTCTTTATTAAAATTCAAGTTTATTCTATCACATTCTCACAGGGCAGTGAGGAGGCTATCAGTCCTTACTCAAAGCTTACACACATATCAAAAATGACAAAGGAATTAAACCATTTAATAGAATGAGACTTGGAAATGTCTTTTTGGGAATGTGGAATTTTACCTCAAATTCTATCTTTCTCAGAAGGCCGATCTTCAACTATTTTGGGATAAGGCATAGCAGAATTAGGTCATTTTGCCCGTCGTCTGTTCTACCATTCCATCATGAATGCTTTGTTATCCCTCTCAATCCCATTCTCCTGCCTGCTCACTGTAACTTTTGACACCCCTATTAATCAAGAAACTCTGACACAATGGGGAAAAATTACAGAAAAGTTGATCCTGGACACAAATGTTTGGCTCAAACAAAACCAAGTATACAATCAGACCAAGTGTACTAATTTTAACCCGAGGTTACAAGATTTGCTGTTATCACCCAGGGGAAACATTACACATTGTACCCAGTCGGACTACACCAAAATGGTGAACAATCGGTCCCGCTGGGCTGTACCTCTGCTGATCAGAATCTTAGCCTGCTTTTGTGAACTCTAGATGGGGGAGCTTCAATGGATATCCAGATATGGAAAGTGATGATGGATCAAAATGATGGAGGATGCTGGAGGCAAACAATGCAAGAGCTGGGAGCAGGTTGGTGAGGAGTGGGAAAATGCATCATAGTACAAGGGCTCAAGCAGTTTGACAGCAGCTGTAGTGGGGGATAGGGAGAAGAAAGGAGACTGAGTAATATATGGATCTAATGGGTGTGATTGGGTGACAAATAGGAGAGTATTGTGTGGGATTTATAACGGATGTGGTTTGTGAGAGGGTGGTGAGGTAGGGAGGGTATGGGTGAGAGAGAGAGAGAGAGAGGGTGAGAGAGAGAGAGAGAGAGAGAGAGAGAGGGAGTGAGAGAGTGTGAGTGTGAGTGTGAGTGTGAGTGTGAGTGTGTAGAATGGAAGTGGCGGGTTCAGATTATGGCGGTGGTTAATAGCGGTGGAGGGCGACAGGGGTGTGAGATATGGAAAGGGGGTGGAAGGATGGGGGTGACGGGGTGACCGAGTGCTGGGTGTGAGTCTTGAGTGATATTGCACGGGATGGGGGTGAGGCTTGGGGACCTTGGTGGGGGATAAGATTTGGAGTGGGGGAAAATGAGGTTCGGGGGGGGGATGAGACTTGGGAGCCGTGCGTGGTGTTAACGGGCGGGGGTTCGGGGCCGAGCCGCACTCACCCGCTGCACCGAGCCCGGCACCAGCCTCTCCAGCAACCGACACAAGGCTACGCCGTCCCGGAGCGCAGCCCGCAAGAAGGCCTCGGGGTCCGACACACTTTTCTTGGGGGACTCGAGCACCCCGAGGCTGATGAGCCAGGTCACCGTCTGCTCGGCCGAGCTCATGGCGGCCGCGGCTCAGCACCGCCGCCAAGCCCTGGCTGACAGCTCGACGTCCGAGGCCGCGCTTACAGCGCCAAACCGTCCCCCACCTCCCCCGGAGAGCCCACCATGGCGAGGCCGAGGCCGCCGTCCGTCTCGGAGA
This sequence comes from Mobula hypostoma, assembly GCF_963921235.1. NCBI lineage: Eukaryota > Metazoa > Chordata > Chondrichthyes > Myliobatiformes > Myliobatidae > Mobula > Mobula hypostoma. Next base: position 33,512,890 of record NC_086101.1, read on the forward strand.
CTCGCGACTCCCGCGGCCCAGCGTCCGCACCGCTGCTGCCGCCACCTAGTGCCAGCCGGTTGGGCCCGCGACCTAGTCCCCGCCCACTCACACAGACCCCGCCCACCACCGAAGACCACGCCCATCACCCCCAAACCATTCAACGAGCCAGGCCGCGTCCCCAACGCCAAACCACACCCCACGTCACAGACGCCGTCCACAATCCCAAACCACGCCCCTCACACGTCGATCACGACTCCCAGTCCCAGCCCCAGCCCAGGATACATTGCCCCGCCCTCCCATCCCAGACCACACCCCTCACCACCGTCTGGCCCCGCCCCTCACCCCAGACTCCAACCACAATACACAGGCCTCACTCCCCACCCCACCCATAACTCACTTACTTCACCCTCAACTCAACCCTAACCCTCACCCCCAAAACCAACACCCCATCTATCAGGACTAACGCATCCATCTCCTACTGAGCCCCCACCCAGCCCATAACCCACTGACCTAGACCCCACTGTTAACCACAGATCCCACCACTACCACCAGGCCACCTCCTCACTCCTGACCCCACCCCTCACAGGAGACTCCTCCCAACCCACACCCAAAATGCACAGACTCCATCCTTTACCACAAACCCTACCCACCTCGTCCTCCACTTCTAGACACAGCCACCTACCTGCTCTCAGTCGCTGACCCTAACCAAGGCCCACTGACCACATCCAACTCCAGATCACACCCACCCCTCAGCACTTCCTAAAGGAAACGTTGGAATAGCTTCCCTTTTAAGATGGCGCTAGTGAAGCCCAGCGACTACTTACTGGCAGCAAACAAAACAAGAATAAAACTAAATACTTTATTAATATCACTTTTACCTGTAAAATTTATGGTAAATAATCACTGTAAAAGATAGCGAGTGTGGGTGCGAGGTGACGTTGAGGTAAGGTCAAGGCATATTCGAGGCAAAGTCAGGATGAGCAGAGTGGAGCCAAGTCGGAACAAAGGAAAGGCAGATTCAAGGCCCATCCACCTAAACTGAGAGCAAGGTTTGGTCGATCTAAGAACCAGGCCAATTTGGAAAGTTTGGGTACAGTGTGAAATGTGACAGCGGGGTCCAGGCCCAGAGTGTATGGATGCGATAGAGACCAGGTCTTAGTATGAGGAATGACTCAATGCTTGTACCATTTAAATGCTAGGCCAGATGGATTGAAAAAGGCAGAGTTTTGGGACAAGAGGCATAGGTCAGGCCAGTTCTGCTCACTGCTCTGCGATGGTTGCTCGGCTCTGCATTGAACTGAAGCTGAGGCTGTAGTCTGCTTCAGGTTCTGTGACGGTTGCTCAGCTCTGCATGAACTGAGGCTGAGGCTGTAGTCTGCTTCAGGTTCTGTGACGGTTGCTCGGCTCTGCATGAACTGAGGCTGAGGCTGTAGTCTGCTTCAGGTTCTGTGATGGTTGCTCAGCTCTGCATGAACTGAGGCTGAGGCTGTAGTCTGCTTCAGGTTCTGTGACGGTTGCTCGGCTCTGCATGAACTGAGGCTGAGGCTGTAGTCTGCTTCAGGTTCTGTGATGGTTGCTCAGCTCTGCATGAACTGAGGCTGAGGCTGTAGTCTGCTTCAGGTTCTGTGACGGTTGCTCGGCTCTGCACTGAACTGAAGCTGTGGCCAGCTCCAGGCTTCATGTCTATGGACTCACTTTTGTTCTGAATCCTGTTTACCTAATTTATTGTTTGCACAATTTTTATCTCTGCGCATTGGGAGTTTAGTAGTCTTTTCTGTGTGTCCTTTTGGGTTTCTTTGTTTTGTGGCTGCCTATAAGGATGAATTTCAGGGTTGTATAACGTATACATACTTTGATAATAAATGTACTTGAACTTTGACCTGCCTATCACTTGCAGACCCTCACCAACTACTAATGGACCTCGACTCTCCCCAGACCACACTTTTCCAACTCAGACCCTGCTGCTTTGTTCCACCCATACGTACCCACAACTCAAGCAAGGATCTGGCAGATGGAATACAATGTTGGTAAATGTAAGGTCATCCACTTTGGAAGGAAAAATGGAAGTGTAGATTATTACTTAAATTGTAAAAAACTGCAGCATGTTGCTGTGCAGAGGGACTTGGGAGTGCCAGTGCATGAATCACAAAGGTTGGTTTGGAGGTGCAGAAGGCAAATGGGATGTTGGCCTTCATTGCTAGAGCGATTGAATTTAAGAACAGGGAGGTTATGCTGCAACAGTACAGGGTACAGGTGAGGCCGCACCTGGACTACTGTGTGCAGTTCTGGTCTCCATACTTGAGGAAGGATATACTAGCTTTGGAGGTGGCGCAGAGGAGGTTCACCAGGATGATTCCAGAGATGAGGGGGTTAGACTATGAGGAGAGATTGAGTTGTCTGGGACTGTACTCACTGGAATTCAGAAGGATGAGAGGAGATCTTATAGAAACATATAAAATTATGAAAGGGATAGATAAGATAGAGGCAGGAAAGTTGGTTCCACTGGTAGGTGAGACTAGAACTAGGGGACACTCACAACACACTGGAGGAACTCAGCAGTCAGGCAGCATCCATGGAAACGATCAGTCAATGTTTCGGGCTGGAACCCTTCGTCAGGACTGAAGAGGGAAGGGGCAGAGGCCCTATAAAGAAGGTGGGGGGAGGGTGGGAAGGAGAAGGCTGGTAGGTTCCAGGTGAAAAACCAGTAAGGGGAAAGATAAAGGGGTGGGGAAGGGGAAGCAGGGAGGTGATAGGCAGGAAAGGTGAAGAAGGAATAGTGGAAAACACAATGGGTAGTAGAAGGAGGCGGAACTGTGAGGGAGGTGATAGGCAGCTGGGGGAAGGGGCAGAGTGAAATAGGGATAGGGGAAGGGAGGGGGAGGGAATTACCGGAAGTTGGAGAATTCTATGATCATACCAAGGGGCTGGAGACTACCTAGACGGTATATGAGGTGCTGCTCCTCCAACCTGAGTTTAGCCTCATCATGGCAGTAGAGGAGGCCATGTATGGACATATCCGAATGGGAATGGGAAGCAGAGTTGAAGTAGGTGGCTAGGAACATAGCCTCAAGATATGGGGGTGTAGATTCAGGACGGAGATGTGGAGGAACTGCTTTCCTTAGAGAGTGGTGAATCCGTGGATGTCTCTGCCCAATGAAGCAGTGGAGGCTACCTCAGTAAATATATTCAAGACAAGGTTGGATAGATTTTTGCATTGTAGAGGAATTAAGGGTTATGGGGAAAAGACAGGTAGATGGAGCTGAGTTTACGGACAGGTCAGCCATGAACTCATTGAATGGCGAAGCAGGCTCGATGGGCCAGATGGCCGACTCCTGTTCCTGTTTCTTATGTTCTTAATTTCTTATACACCTCCACCATCTCCAGACCTCTCCCCACTCCCTGATCCTTCCCTGTTCCCCTCAAAACCCATTTTCACCTGTCATCCATTAACCCATTCCCCACAATTCCACCTCATTGACCCCACCTCTTCCCTTCAGACTCTATCCAATTCTCCTTAATCCACTTCCTCATCCCAGACCCTACCTTCCCCCTAAGGAGCCAAACTACCCAGTAGCCCCACTCACCCTGCGGACCTTGCTAACTCCCCACGGATCCCAGCTCCTCCCAGCAGTTCACAGAGCTGCTGTCCTGTTGAAGGGTCTCAGTCTGAAACGTCAATTCCTTGTTCCTCACTATAGATGCTGAATACTTCCTTCATTCTGCGTGTGTTACTCCGGATTATTGAAACTACAAACATCTCCATGCTGGTGGGAATGTGTTGCTTCATCGACTTCCAGAATTAGAATTAGGTTTATTAACACTGGCATATATCTTAAAACTTGTTTTGTGGCAGCAGCACAGTGCAAGACATAAAAATTACTATAAGTTGCAATAAAAAATAAAGTATATAAAAGAGAAATAGTGAGGTAGTCTTCATGGGTTCATGGACCTTTCAGAACTCTGATGGTGGTGGGGCGGGGGGGAGGATCATTGAGTGTGGGTCTTCAGGTTCCTGTACCACCTCCCTGATGGTAGTGACTATAATGAGAAAAGGGCACATTCCGGATGGTGATGGTCATTAATGATGGATGCCACCTTCTTGAGGCACGGACATTAGAAGATGTCCTCGAGGGTGGGGAGGCTGCTGTCATGATGGAGCTGGATGGGTCTACAATCCTCGAAAGCCTCCTTTGATTCAGTGCATTGGAACCCCCATACCAGGCAGCCATACAATCCGTCAGAATGATCTCTGTGGCACACCTGCAGAAATTTGCTGGAGTCTTAGTTCACAAGACAAAAGGGCAAAATTAGGCCATTCAGCTCATCGAGTCTGCACCATTGTGGCTGATTTATTATCCCTCTCAAACCTATTCTCCTGCCTTCCCCTCATAACATTTGACATCTTAATTATTAAATATCTACTGTTGGAATCCAATGTTTTAAGTACTTCTTATTAGATATTGGATGAATTAATATAAGACTGAAGTTGTAGTTTAATCATTTGTACTTTTTTTAACAAACGCATGTATTTTTCACATGTGGTGGTTCAACCCCACTTACTGGCAGAAAGCGGTATAGCAGTTACATATACTGGTACCTTCTTTTTCATTGGCGAAGTGTTAGCACCTTACCCATGAGCAATCATTGATTAGTTTATTCTTATCTAAGGAATTTTCTATTAGCTCGGGTTTAAAGGGATTTTTCAGAGGTGCCATTTTTTTTATCTTTAACTTTTCTATCTTTGCTTTTCATTGAATCTTGCTCTTCACTAGGCTTACTTAGGATTACTAGCAACATACATCAAAGTTGCTGGTGAACGCAGCAGGCCAAGCAGCATCTATAGAAAGAGGTGCAGTCGACGTTTCAGGCCGAGACCCTTCGTCAGGACTAACTGAAGGAAGAGTGAGTAAGGGATTTGAAAGCTGGAGGGGGAGGGGGAGATGCAAAATGATAGGAGAAGACAGGAGGGGGAGGGATAGAGCCGAGAGCTGAACAGGTGATAGGCAAAAGGGGATACGAGAGGATCATGGGACAGGAGGTCTGGGAAGAAAGACGGGGGGGGGTGACCCAGAGGATGGGCAAAAGGTATATTCAGAGGGACAGAGGGAGAAAAAGGAGAGTGAGAGAAAGAATGTGTGCATAAAAATGAGTAACAGATGGGGTACAAAGGGGAGGTGGGGCCTTAGCGGAAGTTAGAGAAGTCAATGTTCATGCCATCAGGTTGGAGGCTACCCAGACAGAATATAAGGTGTTGTTCCTCCAACCTGAGTGTGGCTTCATCTTTACAGTAGAGGAGGCCGTGGACAGACATGTCAGAATGGGAATGGGATGTGGAATTAAAATGTGTGGCCACTGGGAGATCCTGCTTTCTCTGGCGAACAGAGCGTAGATGTTCAGCAAAGCGGTCTCCCAGTCTGCGTCAGGTCTCACCAATATATAAAAGGCCACATCGGGAGCACCGGACGCAGTATATCACCCCAGCCGACTCACAGGTGAAGTGATGCTTCACCTGGAAGGACTGTTTGGGGCCCTGAATGGTGGTAAGGGAGGAAGTGTAAGGGCATGTGTAGCACTTGTTCCGCTTACACGGATAAGTGCCAGGAGGGAGATCAGTGGGGAGGGATGGGGGGGACGAATGGACAAGGGAGTTGTGTAGGGAGCGATCCCTGCGGAATGCAGATAGAGGGGGGGAGGGAAAGATGTGCTTAGTGGTGGGATCCAGTTGGAGGTGGTGGAAGTTACGGAGAATAATATGTTGGACCCGGAGGCTGGTGGGGTGGTAGGATTACTATGTTTGTTTAAACGTTAAAATAAACGATCATTGAGAATTAAGACTTCTCACCATTCTTGACCCCAAGAAGAACCCCAAGGATCAGAAAACCAACACTGCCAACCTCCTCTTTAAATATACCCAACAACTTGGCAATCACACCTGTCGGGGCAATGAATTCCAAAAACTCACCACTGGCTGGCTAAAGAAATTCTACCTCATCTCTGGTCTAAAAGGATACCTTCCATTCTGAGGTTGTGTCACCAAATGATCCTGGGAATGAAAGAGTTAATGTATGAGGAACCTTTGATAGCTCTGGGCCTGTACTCACTGGAGTTTAGAAAAGAAGCATCTCATTGAAACCTGTTGAATATTGAAAAACCTAGATAGACTGGAGATGGAGAGTATGTTTCTATAGTGGGTGAATCTAGGATCAGAGCCACAACCTCAGAATGGAAGGTATAAACCCAATCAGCAGTGACTGTGGTCTCCCAATGAGGAAGTCAAGAATCCAGTTGCGAGGGAGGTACAGAGGCCCAGGTTTTGAAGCTTGTTAATTAGTACTGATGGGAGGTGGTGTTGAACACTGAGCTGTAATCAATGAACAGCAGCATGATGTAGATATTGCTATTGTCCCAGTGCTCCAAAGCTGAGTGGAGAGCCAATTAAATTGCTGTTGGTCCAGGTCTTTACATAGTCAGGAGTTAATTCTAGTTATGGTTAACCTCTCAAAACACTTCATTAAATTAGAAGTGAGTGCAACATGGTGAAAGTTGTTGTGGCGACTTAAACTGCTCTTCTTGGGCACTGGTATGATTGTGGGCCTTTTGAACCCCTTTCTCTAAAGAAACATAGAAAATGGACAGCTGAAAAATAGGATCTGCTCTGCCTTTCAATGGGATCGTGGCTGATGATCCAAATCTAACAGGCATCTAGCCATAGCATAGTAGTGGTTAGCACAACACTTTACTGTACAGGCGAACTGGGTTCAATTCCCACCACTGCCTGAAAGGAGTTTGTACATTCTCCCCTTAACCGCGTAGGTTTCCTCCAGGTACTTTGGTTTCCTCCCACAACCCAAAGATGTACTGGTTGACAGGTTAATTGATCATTGTAAATTGTCCCGTTATTAGGCTAGGATTAAATCGGGGATTGCTGCGGAGGTGTCACTCAAAGAGCCAGAAGGACCTATTCCAAGCTGTATATCAATAATAATCTTCCACACTCCTTCATCTCTCAGACTGTCCAGTTCTGTCAAATCCCCTTCCAATTCTTCTAAACCCTACTGAGTAAAAGTCTAATTGCTCACCAATCTTGTCATTCCCAGGTTTATTCCAAAGAACTTTCATTGCATTCCCTCCACAAGTACCTTCCTCCTCAGACAATGAGGCCAAAACAATACACAATACTCAAAGTCCCATACAATTACCATAAGACTTCTTTGCTCCTATACAGGCAAACCCTGCACTACAGAGAGGCCCACTTCCTAGAAAATGATCCATAATGCAATCTTCTGTCATTTGTGTTATGTGTCAAGTAAATTTTGACTGAAGTCACTTACTTTTTTCACATAAATTCAGTGAGAGTGAGTTTTATTCTACACCTACAAAAGTTGCTGGTGAACGCAGCAGGCCAGGCAGCATCTCTAGGAAGAGGTACAGTCGACGTTTTGGGCCGAGACCCTTCGTCAGGACTAACTGAAGGAAGAGCTAGTAAGAGATTTGAAAGCGGGAGGGGGAGGGGGGAGATCCAAAATGATAGGAGAAGACAAGAGGGGGAGGGATGGAGCCAAGAGCTGGACACGTGATTGGCAAAAGGGATACGAGAGGATCATGGGACAGGAGGACTAGGGAGAAAGAAAAGGGGGAGGGGAGGAAAACCCAGAGGATGGGCAAGGGGTATAGTGAGAGGGACAGAGGGAGAAAAAGGGGAGAGAGAAAAAGAATGTGTGTATATAAATAAATAAATAACGGATGGAGTACAAAGGGGAGGTGGGGCATTAGCTTAAGTTTGAGAAGTCGATGTTCATGCCATCAGGTTGAAAGCTACCCAGACGGAATATAAGGTGTTGTTCCTCCAACCTGAGTGTGGCTTCATCTTTACAGTAGAGGAGGCCATGGATAGACATATCAGAATGGGAATGGGACGTGGAATTAATATGTGTGGCCACTGGGAGATCCTGCTTTCTCTGGCGGACAGAGCGTAGGTGTTCAGTGAAATGGTCTCCTAGTCTGCGTCGACTGTACCTCTTCTTAGAGATGCTGCCTGGCCTGCTGCGTTCACCAGCAACTTTTGTGTGTGTTGCTTGAAATTCCAGCATCTGCAGATTTGCTCGTGTTTATTCTACACCTCAACTTTTTTTGAGTTGGACTTTGTTGCGTCTATAGCATAGCATAGCAGCTGGTGCAACGTTATTGCAGCTCAGATCATTGAAGTGCAGAGTTTCATTCCGGCGCCCTTTGTGTGAAAGTTTGTACGTTCTTCCAGTGTGTGTGTGGGTTTCTTCTGGGTGCTCTGGTTTCCTCCCACAGTCCAAAGACTTACCGGTTCGTTGGTTCATTGGTCATTGGAAATTATTCTGTGTTTAGGCTAGGGTTAAATCTGTGTGTTGCTGGGCAGCACAGTTTAGTTGGCCAGAAGGGCCTGTTCTGCACAGTATCTCGAAAGAAAGATACAGAAAATAAATAAATTCTGTAAGGGTAAATTTCTGTTATCCAAACTGCTGTAATACGGCTGCACTCAAACACTCTTGCCATGAAGGTCGATGTAAAATTTGCCTTTTCAAGTACTTGCTGTGTCTTTGCACTGACTTTCACTGTAGAGCATACAAGGACAGCCAGGTCTCAGCACACCTCCATTTTCCCAGTTTTGCTGTTCAGATAACAGCCTGCCTTATCAACACCAAGGTTATCATTTCCAAAGTTAGAACCTCATATTTACTCATATTATACTCTACAGCCACGCATTTCCTTCAGACTCACTCAATCCTCCTCATACCTTGCACTCCCACCAAGCTTTTACAGATGTTATATTTAATTCCCTCATATATTAGGGGCATTTAAGAAAGTCTTAGTTAGACGCTTGGATGATAGAAAAATTTCTGCTTCTGTTGGAGGGAAGGGTTTGATTGACCTCAGAGTAGGTTTAAAGGTCAGCACAACATGATAGGCCAAAGGGTCTATAATGTGATGTACTGTTCTATGTACTTTGTTCTCTCTATATCATTACTATACTATATTATGAATAACTGGTGTCCCATGTTTTACAACAGACTCTAGTTTTCCTGATCACTGATGTCAGGCTAAGCTGATCTATAATTCCATCCTTTTAAAAACAGTGGTTGTATTCTCTAACCTTCAATCTGAGCCTAAGGAATCCTACAAGAAGTCCAGGCATGACTTGCAGAGAGTACCAGGAGAGCAAATGGGTGTGCGAAATCAGGAACACAATCAAATGCACACCAGCTGGCAGGGTTTCTATTACTCTCTATAAGCTGTAACCTAACAGCATAAATGGCTGTGATGTTTAGTTCCCCAATGAGCCCAACATCTTTTATGCATGCTTTGAAAAGGAGAAAAACAGTTCACCTGTGTGAATCCACACAGCATCCTGATTGCTATTTCAGAGGCCAATGACAGAACATTCTACAAAAGGATAAACTTTCTCTAGATGCTAGGCCCTGATGGTAACCTGACGGGTTGACCAACTAGATGGAGTGTTCAAGGACATCTTCAACCCTTCACTGCTGTAGTCAGACATTCCCACCTGCTTCAAAAGGTCAACATCACATTGGTGTTTAAATTGAGCAGGTGAGCTGCCTCAACAACTATTGCCTAGTAGCAGTCATATCTACTGTGATAAAGTGCTTTGAGAGGTTGGCTAAAATTAACTCCTGCTTGAGCAAGAGCCCAGACCCATGGCAATTTGTCTACAGCACACACACTCACCGGCTTTCCACTCTGCTTTGGAGCACCAAGTTAACAGTAAAACATACAGCAGTCTGCTGTATATAGACTACAGCTTGGCATTCAATAATGTCATACCTTCAGTATTAATCAGCAAGCTTAAAAATCTGGGCCTTTGTACCTCCCTCTGTAACGTGATCTTTGACTTACTCATTGGGAGCACACGGTCAGTGTGGATTGATAATAACATCTCCTCACTGACGATCAACACTGGCACACCGCAGGAATGTGCGCTTAGCCCACTGCACTATTTCATCTACACCTGTGACTGTGCGGCTAGGCACTGCTCAAACACCATCAATAGATCTGTTGATGGTGCAACCATTGTTGATGAACTCTCAGATGGCAGTGAGGAGTATGTACAGGACAGATAGATCGGCTGGTTGACTGCTGTCACAACAACAACCTTGCACCCAATGTCAGCAAGAGCAAGAATTTATTATGAATTTCAGGAAGGGGAAATTGGGAGAACAAGTAAACTGAGCCCCCTTGAGTGGTCAGCAATGGAAAGGGTGCACCTTTCAAGTTCCTGGGTGTCAACCTCTCGGTGGATCTATCCTGACATTGATGCAATCGTGAAGAAGGTATGCTAGTGGCTCTACTTTGTTGGGAGTTTGAGAAGATTTAGTGTGTCACCAAAGACTCTAGCAAATTTCAGTAGGTATATGGTGGAGAGCTTTCTGTCTGGTTGCAACACAGCCGGGTATGGAGACACAAGTACAAGAAGCTATAGAGGGCTGTGGCCAATAGATCTGTAGATGATGCTGCTAACATTGCTCTTCAGCACCTCGACTCCCCTGGTACGTATGTCAGGGTTTTTTTTTTTTGATTTCAGTTCAGCCTTCAGTACCATCGTTCCTGAGCTTCTGCAAGAGAAAGTCTCCAAACGTAATGTGCCAGGTGCCATCTGCAGCTGAATCACAAACTTCCTCCCTAAAAGGAGGCAGTATGTTAGATTAGGCAAGCACATATCCAGATCCTGCTCACTCAGCACTGGTACACCCCAGTGGTGTGTTATAGAGTCATAGAACACTACAGCACAGAAGCAGACCCTTCAGCCCATCCAGCCCATGCTGAACTATTAATCCGTCTAGTTCCATTCACCCTCCCATCCATGTCCCTATCCAAATTTCTCTTCAATGTTGAAATAGAATTCACATCCACCAGTTCTGCTGGCAGCTCATATCTGCTGGCAGCTCATACCACACTCTCATCACCTTCAAAGTGAAGAAGTTTTCCCTTGTGTTCCCCTTAAACATTTCACCTTTCACTCTCAACCCTTGGCCTCTAGTCCTAGTCTCACCCAACGTCAGTGGAAGAGCCTGCTTACCCTATCTTGAGATATATTCACCTTATCCAGAGATAATGACAGGATGCAGAAGAGAGGCTATGAGAATACTCACAACACGCTGGAGGAACTCAGCACATCCGGCAGCATCCGTGGAAATGATCAGTCAATGTTTCGGGCCAGAACCCAGGTTGTTTTGTTGCTTTGTTGCTTTGACCCCAGCATCGGCAGAGTATTTTGTGTTTATAAGAGGCTATGGGATTGCTTCGAGTTGCTGGACTGGGTCGTGTTCAAGGACTCATCACAGGATCTGAATGAATACACAAACTTTATAAAAACAGTCATACATGAGTGTGTCCCCACAAAATCATTTAGAATCTTCCTTAACCAAAAACACTGGATGAACCAGGAGATCTGCAATAGGCTGAGGGCCAGACCAGTGGCATTCAGGTCTGGCGATTAAAGGTACAAAGTACGATCTCTTGAAAGTCTTCTCACGGGCAAAGTGGCAATTTTGGACTAAACTTAAATCACTGAAGGATGCTCAACGACTGGCAGGGCTTGAATGCTATCATCTCTGACAGAGTGAAACCAAGCAACATAGATGACAACAAGGGTTCACCTCCAGTGGAACATCAAAACATGAAGGAACCTTCACAAGCTGCCACAGCCTCCAGTGACCCTCTGATCTCAGTCTCTAAAGCTGATGCTGAAGCCGACAGTAAGCGTCTGGCCCAGTGTGTTACTAAAGACCTGTGCTGATCAACTGGCTGGAGCGTTTACTGAGATCCTTAACCTCTCACTTTGGCAGTCGGAGGTACCCACTTGCCTTAGTGGCTTTAGTTATACCGGTGTCTAAGAAGAACGTGGTAATCTGCCCCAATGATTATATTCCAGTAGCAGTTACATCCACTATAACGAAGCTTTGAGAGGCTGGTGATGAAACATACCAACTCCTGCCTGAGAAGCAGCTTGTTACAGCTATATAGGACCCTGGTTAGGCCCCACTTGGAGTACTGTGCTCAATTCTGGTCGCCTCACTACAGGAAGGATGTGGAAACCATAGAAAGGGTGCAGAGGAGATTTACAAGGATGTTGCCTGGATTGGGGAGCATGGCTTATGAGAATAGGTTGAGTGAACTCAGCCTTTTTTCCTTGGAGCAATGGAGGATGAGAGGTGACCAGATAGAGGTGTATAAGATGATGAGAGGCATTGATTGTGTGGATAGTCAGAGGCTTTTTCCCAGGGATGAAATGACTAGCATGAGAGGGCACAGTTTTAAAGTGCTTGGAAAAAATAAGTACAGAGATGTCAAGGCTAAGTTTTTTACGCAGAGATTGGTGAGCGTGTGGAATGGGCTGCCAGCGACGGTGGTGGAGACAGATACGATAGGATCTTTTAAGAGACTCCTGGATAGGTACATGGAGCTCAGAAAAATGGATAACCCTAGGTAATTTCTAAGGTAAGGACATGTTCGGCACAGCTTTGTGGGCCAAAGGGCCTGTACTGTGCTGTAGGTTTTCTATGTTTTCTGTGTTTCTATCCACTCCAAGTGCGTTCTGACCAATGCCTTTTAAAGCCTCAGCTTGACATCCCTGCTCTAACGTTCCTAGTCCTCTCGAAATGAATGCTAACATTGCAGTTGTCTTCCTTACCATCAACTTGACTATAAGACCATAAGATATAAAAGCAGAATTAGGCTATTTGATCCATCGAGTCTGCTCCACCACTTCATCATGGCTGAACCTGCAAGTTAACCTTTAGGGAAGCCTGCACAAGGATTCCCAAGTCCCTTTGTGCATCTGATTTTTGAATTTTCTCTCTGTTTAGAAAGTAGTCTATGCCTTTACTCCTTCTACCAAACAGCATGATAATTCAATTTCCTACACTATATTCCATCTGCCACTTCTTTACCAAATCTCCCAATCCGTCTAAGTCATTCAGCAGACCCACTTCTTTCTCAACTGTACCCGTCCCTCCACCTATCATTGTATCATCTACAAACTTGGCCACAAAGCTATCAATTCCATCATTAATCTTTGACATATAATGTGAAAAGTAGTTCTAACACCAAACCCTGCGGAACACCACTAGCCACCAGCAGCCAACCAGAAAAGGCGCCCTTTCTTCTCAATCTTTGCTTCCTGTCAACCAGCCAATTTTCTATCCATACTAGGATCTTCCCTGTAATACCATGGGCCCTGATCTTGTTAAGCAGCTTCATGTGTGGCAGCTTGTCAAAGGCCTTCTGAAAATTCAAGTAAACAACATCCTCTCTCTTTTGTCTATCCTGCCTGTTATTTCCTCAAAAAATTCCAACAGGGATTTGTCAGGCAAGATTTCCCCTTAAGGAAACCATGCTGACTTCAGCCTATTTTATCATGCACCCCTTCCCTTCTGAATCACAGAGCCAAACTCAGTGCCAGAGACCCGGTCGCTACGGCTACCCCGGTAGATTGTTCCCCTGCACTCCCCACCAACAGCATTGAGGAAAACGGCCACAGGGGTACTCTGTATTAGCTGCCTATTCCATTTCCCTCTCCTAATAATCACGCAGGTACCCACCTCCTGCAACTCCCTGTAGCTTCTATCTATCGCCTCCTCATTCTCCCATATGAGCCGAAGGTCACCAAGCTGTAGCTCCAGTTCCTTAATACGTTCCCCAAGGAGCTGCAGTTTGATGCACTTTGTGTAGATGCAGTTATCAGGGAGACTGGAGGTCTTCCAGAGTTCTAACACCTCACAAAAAGAACATGCCACTGATTCTGGACCCACTCTCAGTGCACCAGCCACGTAATAATAGACAAAGAAAGAGAACAAAACTTACTGGAAACTTACTTAGAACCTCTGCCTGTGCTTGTCAAAGCCTATTCTTGCTGAAACCTGTGCTTTTGCTGAAGCTTGTTGAGCCAAATCCTTCCACTCCAGCAATGGCCACTCCACTTACATCTCCCTTCACTGGCTCAGTTATGACACACTCCTGATGAGACTTGTTCTTTCCAAATGGCTCTGATAATGATATCTATCTATCTCTCTATCTATCTATCTATCTATCTATCTCTCTCTCTCTCACACACACACACACACACACACACACACACACACACACACACACACAAAAACCTTTGAATACTTCAAAAGTCTCTTCACCCTGGCAGTTAATCTAATCAACCATTCTAGTTAGACCACCACCCGCTCCCCCACCCCGCCTGCCACTATCCATTACCCATCACTGCTCTGCACTGTAAACACATTGAACCATTTTTTATAATGCTCTTTATGTTGTAAATATATGCTAGTATTTATAAATCTATGCACATTTCTTCCATATCCATGCTTTAACCTCTAACGATTTTACTCAATTCTTTATTAATTTTAATTGTTGAATGTTTTTGTTTTTTGTCGCATGCTGGGCCAACACAGTACAGCAAATTTCTAACACGTAAATATATATGGCAAGTAAAGTTGACCCTTGATCACAGACTCACCCATCCCATCCAGGTGATGCCATCTTCAGGGACGAGGTGTGGGACGAGGGAAACCAATTTCCCTCGGGATCAATAAAGTATGACTATGGGTCCCTGAAGACCCATATTCGATGATTCAGAAACAGCTTCTCTCCCTCCAACATCAGATTTCTGAACAGACCATGAACTCATCAATACTACCTCATTATTTCTTCTTTTTTTCATTAGTTATTTACTTTGTAATTTATGGTAATTTTATGTACAGAATTGCTGCCGCACAACAACAAATTTCATGCCATATTAGACAGTGATAAAAAACCTGATTCTGAATGTTGTAAAATAATAGCAATCATCTGGTATTTTCTTGGGTTATTTCCACAAATACTCAGCAAACTACTGGGCCCTAAGCACTTAACAGCCTTTGATTCTATCAAATTTTCCCATTGCCATTTCCCCACCAGTACTAATCTCATTCAACACACATAAATCTGGAGAAACTCAGCAAGTATGGAAGGGAATAAACAGCTGACATTTTGGCCCTAGACACTTCATCAGTACAGGAAAGGAAGGGAGCAGAAGCCAGAATAAGAAGATGGGGCGAGGGGGAGGAAAACAAGCTGGTGGGTGATAGGTGAGACCAGGTGAGTAGGTGGGAGAGGGATGAATTAAGAAACTGGGAGGGGATAGGTAGAAGAAGTAAAGGATTGAAGAAGAAGGGATCAAATAGTGAACCACAGAAGAAAGGGAAGAAGGGGCACTATAAGAGGTGATGGGCATGAGAAGAGAACCAGAATGTGGAATGAAAAATGAGAGAAGGGGAGGGGGAGAAATGACCAGACATTGGAGAAATCGATGTTCATGGCATCAGGTTGGAGACTACCCAAACGGAATATGAGGTGTTGCACCTCTAACCTGAGTTTTGTCTCATCATGGCAGTAGAGGAGGCCATGTACTGATAATCATAATGGGAATGGGAAGTCAAATTGAAATGGATACCCACTGGGAGATCTTGCTATTTGCAGCAGACAGAGCTACGATGCTCGACAAAGCACTCCCGATTTGTATTGGGTCTTCCTGATGTAGTGGAGGCTGCGATGGGAGCACCAGATACAGCAGATGATTCCAACAGACTCAGCACACAAAATTCTGGAGGAACACAGCAAGTCAAACAATAAATGATCTTATTCACTGAATAAGATCATTTATTGTTTGACTTGCTGTGTTCCTCCAGAATTCATCCCTCTTACTAGACCACAGGTTCCCCCAGATTTCTCAGAGTTTATTTGTATCTTCCTTTGTAAACTCAGAACCAAAGTTTATGTGCATTTGGTCTGGCACTTCTTTGTTCTCCGTTATAAGGTCCCCTGTTTCTGACTAAGGGCTCCACAGTTCTCTCAAAACAGAGCAAAGGATGGAGCAGAAACAGGTCCTTCAACCCACTGTGACTGCACCAACTAGGTGAAATAGAAGTACTAAACAAAACCGTTCTTAAAATGAGAGTGAATTTTTGATGCATGCTCTGGATTTCTCAACCCTTCTAAACCTGCCTCAACAGAAGATTGCATAGTCCAGACAAGCAAAATACTCACAGCAGATGGCCATGGACAGATCTATGTGATGTTTACACAGAAGATTTGAAAAATTCAGTGGCTCACTTGTCTGTCTTTGAGCACTTGTTTTGCTGTTTCTCTCTTCTGATCCCCAATCTTTTTCTTCTGGCTCTTTCACTTCCCTTCTGCTTCACCCTTCTTCCTGGTTCTGACTCTTTGTTCCTGGAAGGTTTGAAGAGGTTCAAAATTCAAAGTAAAATATTCTATCAGAGTACATACATGTCACCACATATAACCCTGAGATTCTTTTTTCCTGTGGACGTACTCAGCAAATCAACAGAACAGTGACTGTAAGTAGGATCAATGAACAACAAACTGTGCAAATGCAAATATAAATAAATAGCAATAAATAATGAGAGCATAAAGTAACAAAATAACTAGTCCTTAAAGTGGGACCATTGGTTGTGGGAATACCAGAAATAGACTGAGTGTAGTTATCCCCTTTTGTTCAAGACCCTGACTGTTCTTGAACCTGATGGTACAAGTCCTGAGGTACTTGTACCTTCTACCTGATGGTAGCAGCAAGAAAGGAGCATGGCCTGTGTGGTGAGAATCTCTGATGATGGATGCTGCTTTTCTATGGCAACGTTTCATGTAGATGTGCTCAGTGATTGGGAGGGCTTTACCTGTGATGTACTGGGCAGAATCCACTAACTTCTGTAGGACTTTCCGCTCGAAGGCATTGGTGTTCCCATACCAGGCTGTGATGCAGCCAGTCAATACACTTTCCACCGCACATCTATAGAAGTTTATCATGGTTTTTGATGACATGCCAAATCTCCGCAAATTCCTAAGGAAGTAGAGGCGCTGTCGTGCTTTTGTTGCAATTATATATATATGATGTGTCCAGGACAGGTTCTCTGAGATAGTGACACCCAGGAATTTAAAGCTACTGACCCTCTCCACCTCTGATCCTCCAAGGAGTATAGGTTCATGGACTTCCAGTTTCCCTCTCCCTCAGTTCCTTGGTCTTGCTGACATTGAATGAGAGGCTGTTGTTAATGCACCACTCAGCCAAATGTTCAATCTTTAATTCATCACCACCTTTGATATGGTCCACAACAGTGGTGCCATCAGAGGACCTGTATATGGAGTTGGAACTGTACTTAGCCTCACAGTCATAGATGTAAAGCGAGTAGAGCAGGGGGTTAAGCACACAGCCTTATGGTGCACCTGTGCTGATGGAGATTGTGGAGGAGATATTCTTGCCAATCCAAACTGACTGGGGTCTACAAGTGAAATAATCCAGGATCTAATTGCACAAGGGGGTATTGAGGCCCAGGTCCTGCAGTTTACTGATTAGTTCTGAGGGGATGATGGTATTAAATGCTGAGCGGTAATTGTTAAAGAGCATCCTGATGTATGCATATTTCTTGTCCAGGGTTGCGTGAAGAACCATCGAGATGGCATATGCTGTGACCTGTTGCTTTGGTAGGCAAACTGGAGCAGATTCAAGTTGCCTCTCAGACAGGAGATGACATGTTTCAACACCAACCTCTTAAAACACTTCATCGCTGTGGTTGTAAGAAGTATGAGTTATGAGATGAGAGTCCAAGGAAAGGAGCCACCATCTGCCCAGAGCATTTTCCATTCCACTGAGTCCAATCCCTAACAACCTCTATTGAACTCCTTTCCCTTCCTTCCTGATCCTCAGAATTTCCCTTTGAATATCTGCTCTACCCTTTTATTTCAAACTTAAGTCCTAATGGTAGAGTGAAAAGCAGAAGATTCTTTGGTCATTTAAAAAGTTCTAAGTAAATTTATTATCAAAGTACATATATGTCACTATATACTACACTGAGATTCATCTACTTGCAGGCATTCACAGTGCAACAAAGAAATACAATAGAATCGATGAAAAACTACACACAAAGACTGACAACCAATATGCAAATAATGACAAACTGTGCAAATACAATAAACAGATAATAATTATTACAATACATTAGAAAATTAATAATACTGAGAATGAGTTGTAACATCCTTGAAAGTGAGTCCATATGTTGTGGAATCAGTTCACATATAAGGTGAGTGAAGTTATCCAAGCTGGTTTAAGAACCTGAAGGTTGAAGGGTAATACCTGTCCTGAAGGTAGCGCGGAACCCAAGTCTCCTGCACCTGCTACTCAATGGCAGCAGCGAGACGAGAGCATGGCCTAGAAGGGTGGGGGTCCTTAATGATGAATGCCGCTTTCTTGTGGCAGCACTCCCTTGTAGGTATGCTCAATGGTTCCTTCCTCATTTTTGCACCCTTTCCTTCATTTCAAATTCTTTTCACCTTGATGCTCTCCTTGCTTCAGAAGTATGTTGTGCAAATTCTCACGAAAAAGATATATTCATTTGCTATGCATTCCCTCTCTCTCCACCTGTCTCCTCTCTCTCCTGCTCTGTTTCTCCTCTCTACTGCTCTTGTTTACTCTGCCTCCCTTTTCTTCTCTTGTTGCTCTCTCCTTGTCTCTGTCTTTGCTTCAGTCAGTGTATCAACAGAGGTAAGACAAGTTATTGCAGGTCTCTGAGCATATTGTCAATGGTAGGAAAGGTATTGGAAATGTTCTGACAGTCTGGGACCCTTACTTTTTGTTATATACATTGAGAATTTGGAGAACGAAAGTGGGAGACATGATTAGTAAGTTTAAATACATCATGAAAATTGGTGCTGTTTTTTGGTGGAGGAAGGACTATCACCAACTGTTGGATATTACTGACCACTTGGTGAAGATGACAGAGCAATGGCAAATGGAATTTAATCCTAATAAATGTGAGATGTTGGACTTTGGGAAAAGTAATATGGATGGAGCATTTACAATGAATAGTAGGCCAGAGGGCAGTTCTCGGATGGAGTGTTCCAGTTATGAGGGGAGAATGGATGGGCTAGTTTAGTTTTCCTTGAAAGGAGAAGACTAGGCTGGGGGGGGGGGTGCACAATATAAAAATATGAAATTATATATGGCACTATGAGAATAGATAATAAGAAACATTTTCCCATGGCAGAGGTGTCTAAAATTAAAGGGCATAGGTTTAGAGTCAGTGTTTAAAGAGGAACCTGAGAGAGAACATTTTTAACCAGAGGGTGGTTAGAATGTTGATCACTCTGCCTGAGGAAGTGGTGGAGGCAGAGACTCACACATCATTTAGGAAGTACATGGATGAGCATTTGTATCATCAAGGCAGCGGAAGGCCACGGACCACATGCTGGTAAATTGGATGAGTGTAATTTGGGTTGCCGAGGAGAGCATCCCAATTTGTGGCATCACCATCTGGTGTGGAGGGGCCGGAGCACAGGACTGGAAAAAGCTGCAACACAAACTCCTCACCCGCCTCTCCACCACTGAGGACACCTTCAAAAGGCAGGCCTCAAAAAGACGGCATCCGTCATTAAGGACCACCACTGCCCAAGACATGCCCTCTTCTCAATCTTACCCTCAAGGAGGAGGTACAGGAGCCTGAAGACACACACTCAACATTTCAGGAACAATCTTTTCCCCTCCACCATCAGACTTCTGAATGGATAATGAAACCATGAACACTACCTCACTATTCTTGGTCTTCTTTTGCCCTCCTTATTTATCTTTTTAATATACAGTATACATTTCTTACTACAATTTATGGTATATTTTGTGTACTGCACTGTATTGCAGTTGCGAAACGGCAAATGTTCCAGCATACGACAGTGATAAGAAACCCGATTCTGATTCTGGGGACCTGCTGAGTTCCTCCAACAGACAGATGTTGCTTTGTGACCAAAGTCTCTTACGAATCGCTACAGAAGTATGGTGGAGAGCATTCTGACCAGATGCATCATTGCTTGGTACATAGCCTTTAATGCACAGGATCACAAGGTTGTAGACTCAGCCACCTCCATCAGGGCCATAACACAGCCCACCATCCAGGTCATCTTCAAGAGGGAGCTCCTCAACAACGCAAAAGGACCCTCCATATTCAGGACATGCCTCCTCCTCAGTATTACCATCAAGAGGATGTGCAGGAGCCTGAAGACCCACAATCAGTAATTCAAGAACTTCCCCTCCATTATCAGTTTTCTGAACAGTCCATGAACCCACAAACACTGCCTCGTTATTCTTTTCCTTTGAACTATTTATTAAAGCAATTATGTTTTTGCACTGTACTACTGTTACAAATCAACAATTTTTTTAAGTCAGTGATAATAAACCTGATTCTGATTAGTGTACATCAGAATCCAAATCGGATTTATTATCACCAGCATGTGACAAGAAATTTGTTAACTTAGCAGCAACAGTTCAAGGCAATACATAATCTAGCAGAGAGAGAAAAAAATAATAAATAAAATAAAACATAATAAACAAGTAAATCAATTGGATATATTGAATGATGGTGATGATGATATTGAGTAGATTTTTTAAAAATGTGCAAAAACATAAATACTGTTTAAAAAAAGCGAAGTAGTGTCCAACTCTTCAATCTGCATTTATGAAACAGATGGCAGAGGGGAAGAAGCTGTTCCTGAATCGTTGAGTGTGTGCCTTCAGGCTTCTGTACCTCCTACCTGATGGTAACAGTGAGAAAAGGACATGCCTTGGGTGTTGGAGGTCCTAAATAATGGAAGCTGCCTTTCTGAGACACCGTTTCCTAAAGATGTCCTGGGTACCTGACTAGATTTACAACCTTCTGCAGCTTCTTTCGGTCCTGTGCAGTAACACCCACCCCCACCCCACCCCTGTCTTCTTCTTCTTCATGTGCCTTACACGTTACACGCTCGGGCGATCATGGCTTTCCACATCAAACGATCCCTCGCAGTGTTAATGATATCTCGCACACTTAGACCTGTTAGTTCTTTCACAGTGTCCATATATTTTCTACTTTGCCTTCTTCTTCCGCATTTCCCAGGCATACACCCTTGTAATGTAAGGCATTCTATTTCTCCCTTCCTGATGACGTGGCCCAGGAATTTAAGTTTCCTCTCATTTAATGTTGTCATTAAAGATTTTTTTGTATGGGCACGCTGGAGTACTGTCTCATTAGTTACCCTACCTCTATATATTTTCAGCATTCTTCCAAGAAACCACACTTCTGTTGCTCCTAAGTTTCTTCGGAGTTTTGGTATTATAGTCCATGTTTCGGAAGCATACAGCAAGATTGTCCAGATGTAACATTTTAGTAGCCGAAGCCTTGTTGTCATAGAAATGAGTCCGTTGGTAAAAATGGGTTTCAGTTTTTGGAAGTTGGTTTTGGCAATGGCAATTCTTCTTTTCATTTCTACTTTACCCCCCGCCCCATACCAGACAGTGATGCAGCCTGTAAGAATGCTCTCCACGGTACAACTATAGAAGTGCAGTGTATTTGTTGACATGCCAAATCTCTTCAAACTCCTAATAAAGTATAATTACTCATACAAGAAATTTTGTAGATGCTGTAACTCTTGAGCAACACATACCACATACAAAATACCGTAGGAACTTAAAGTTGGTCACTCCAGATATGAACGGAACGTCGACCGTTCCCTTTCCCTTTATAGATGGTGCCTGCGCTGCTGGGTTTCTCCAGCAGTCTGTGTGTGTGGCTCAGAATGAGGTCGAGTGGAAGTCTGGTCCGGGTTTTGCTTTGACGTTGGTCCAGGTTTTGCTGGTGCTCCGGTCTTGGTTTTGTGTACAGCCGCTCTTTGTGTGTGTGTGGGAGCGCGGGCTGCCGTCTGCCGAGCCACACAGGAGGATCGGCCGTTTAGCCGCCGAGCGACGCGAGAGCACCGGCCGTTTAGCCGGCGAGTACCGGCTGTTTAGTCACCGTCTGTCGAGCGACGCGAGAGCACCGTCTGTTTAACCGCCGACTGACGCGAGAGCACCGGCCGTTTAGCCGCCGAGCGACGCGAGAGCACCGGCCGTTTAGCCGCCGTCTGCCGGGAACCGCGAGGGTACCGGCCGTTTAGCCGCCGTCCGCCGGGATCCGCGAGTGGAGCACGGAGCACCAGCCACCATTTGCCGGGCCCAGCGCTGCCATGGCAGACTGCGACCGGGGCTTTTCGAGCGAGGAGCTGCTGTCGCGGCGCTTCCCTCTGCACCGGGCCTGTAGGGACGGCGATGTGGCGGCGCTGCGCTCGCTGCTGGCCGCCTCGGCGCCCGCCGACATCATCCAGGAGGACAACTTCTACGGCTGGACCCCGCTGCACTGGGCCGCGCACTTCGGCAAGGTAAGGCCGGCGAGCGGAACGCAGCCGCACGGGATAGCGCACGGGGGTGGTCGGCGGAGGTGTAGGGAGCCGGGGCAAAACCGGAGTCCACCCGGAGCCGGGCGGGGGCAGGACCGGGCCCACAGATTTAGGGAGGCAGGGGTAGCGGCTGGAGGTGTAGGGGGGCTGGGGTGGGCCCCTCCGGGCGCTGTAGTGAGTATAACGTGTAAGTACCGACTGTGACATAAACATGGTCAATGCTAACAGGATGTACATGCACCAACATCGGGTACAACGCATCACAGACAATTGTAGGTGGGTACATTTGCCGACTGCCTCCTGTGTAAACATGTCACACTGTCCCCTCATGCGGTTAGAGCATTACTCCCTGTTGTACCTGTGGACTTTGGCGGTGATATAACAGGCGCCCCATTCTTTCTGTCTCCCTCCTCCCCCACCCACCCAAACAGAAAGATCTTCATAAGGATTCAAAGTTAATCGGGCTTCACTGATGATCTGTCCACCTCTAGAAGCATATACTTAGGCCGACGAGCGATTATATGCTAAGCATAGAACAAGTACACAGACAGTGACTCTTGACTCGCTCTAAATTACAAAGGCGTCAAAGTGGAATGGGGGCGGGGGGAGAGAAAGGTGTTTATCCTGATCTTATTTAGTGTTAGAGAGACTGATGTGAGACACTTCTGTTCCCTGAAACTGGACCTGGGGATTCATCATATGCATGTCTGCAGGTGGATGTTGATTAATACGGCAAGAGCTGAAAATAGTAGGTCAGACAACATCTGTTGTAAATCAATGTGGAATAAGTAAAATAAGTGAGTGTAATGCCAGAGTGTGAGAGTTGGGGAATTCAATTATCCTGGCAGTTTGGAGAATAAATTCTATATAAATGTTCTGAAACATTTTTAGCAGATCAAGAGGAAATGTCACTAGTTATGAGCAGATACTAAAAAATAGAAGTACCTTAAAAAGCTTTCATTTTCCTACATTGTTTTCCAGTTATCAGCACCAATGTCCACATGTTATGGAAAATTCCACTGTAAAAAGGGACTGCTTTCATTGCGTCCTCCCGCCATTGGAGGAGCCACAGTGCTGTTACATCCTTGCAGCAGAGGGACAGTGTGACAACTTTGCATGGGCACTTTCATAAACACGGAGCAAGGAGTTTAAAGTGGAACACAACAGAAATCAATTTAATATTCAAGTTTAAAATGAAATATTATATGAAGGGTCCCCACCCCATTTTCAACCTTAAACTACAAGTTCTTATTTGCCCTCAGGAGATCAACTTGTATACAGTAATGCAGATACAAATATATTTTAGATGAACTATGATAATGGAAATAGTTAATCATCTGGAACAACCCAATAAAATTTTGCAGTGACTTACTAAACTCTGTCATATGATCTGCAGGTTTCTGATGAAAAATAAATGGCTAGATAAATTGTATGAATTGGCAAACTATTATATTGTTATTGAATAATGTTCAGTTATTTCAAATAAATTAGGGGTTCCTGTTAGTAAATTTCAATGTGAGATTCCCATTTGGAGGCAGAGAGTTTCTGTTGCACCCTCATCACTTATAGTTCCTTGATGATTGGACATAAAAAATGTGTAGTTCCACACTGTAGGGTTGGAGGAGGGGGTCATGCCATTCGCTGATCCCCAAGGAGGGTGGGGAAGAATTGGTCAGGATACTTGGTCATCTCTAGAGGTACTTGGGGTATTGGGCTCTTTTCTAGAAGGGGATTGAGTCATATCTAGTGCTTGTGTCATGATAGAATATTGCGGCTGGGATGTAAGTCACATGATATTAGTCATACTGAGAGGGGATGAAGGGCTTATGCTGGGATATTTCTGTAGGTGGCAGTCACATGGGGCAGTGTGAATTTTGGGGTAGAGTCAGCAAACACCAGGACCATGAGATAATGTAGGACATGACACCGTGAGTTCTTGGTGAGGGTAGGTGTTTTCTCCAGGGATGGGGTCTGTGCAGTGCCACATTGTTTCAGGGAGGGACACATTAAGCTAGGTCATTGGGATGGGAGTCACACAGCATTGTGTGTTCTCCAAGGTGCAGAGAGCATGTGTTAC